>NC_066513.1:1545680-1608180 GCF_024679095.1 Eriocheir sinensis
TTGGACTCAATAATCGCATTAGTAAATTTGCAGACGACACAAAGATTGGTAACTCGGTTCTCACTGACGAAGACAGGCAAAGCCTCCAAGAGGATACAAAATTTCAGCTTGGTCGGATAGATGGGAGATGCCCTTTAACGTAGACAAGTACCAGGTCCTTCAAGTTGGAACAAGAAATAAGAAGTTCGATTACGAGATGGGCGGCGTTAAACTCACAAGCGTTCAATGCGTTAAGGACCTGGGGGTTAAAATCGCGTGAAACCTCAAATTCCCACATCAATGTATCGATGCAGCAAATAAAGCGAACAGAATGTTGGGCTTCATTAAAAGAAACTTTTTATTCAAGAATAAATGTAATACTTCCGCTCTACAATAGTTTAGTCAGACCCCACTTGGAATATGCGGTACAGTTTTGGTCTCCTCACCATGCAAAGGACATTGCTAAATTAGAAGGTGTTCAGCGTCGGGCAACAAAAATGATCCCTTCCTTGCGCAACAAATCCTACGAAGAAAGGCTTTCCACCCTTAACATGTTCTCTCTTGAGAAACGTCGCCTCCGAGGAAAAATGATCGAATGTTTTAAAATACTGAATGGTTTCATGAATGTAGACAGAACAAAATTGTTTATGATCGATGACACTTTGCGAACGAGGAACAATGGCATAAAACTCAAATGTAGACAAGTAAATTCAGACTGGACCAAAGTTTTCTTCACCAACGTTGTAGTGCGAGAATGGAATAAGCTCCCACCGTCAGTGGTCCAATGTAACACGATTGACTCCTTTAAAAACAAGCTCGACCGTCACTTCCTTGAACTTAATATTAACTAGAGTAGAAAAGCAACGTTTTGGAGCCATCTGATTAGTGTAGATTCACTTAGGTTTAAGGACAGACCACCTAGTCTGGGCATGGGGTCTGTGTGGTCTGATTTTCTATGTAATTCTATGTAATTCATTATAAGTTTCAACATCATCATCATCACCACGATCATCATCGTCATTATCATTATTATCAATGGTAGTGGCAGGAAGAGTAACTGCAGTGTTGTCGTTTGTAATGTCAACAGGATCATATTTCATTCACCTCACCTCCAAACCTCGATCATTTTTAAGCCACCAGCACGAGGGGAGGGCGGCGCGGCGGTGCTAATGGCAGGTAATGGAGGGCGGCGGGGCGGAGGCGGAACACACTCAAGACAGGAAGCGTCTTTCAGGAAACTCAGTGTCCATTACATTTTTACACATAAACAGGAACGTGGAGCGAACTATTGTAATACTGTAATGCGTAACATGAATAAGATATATGTCTGTTTCGCTATATTATTTTGTGAAAATATAACAATTGGAAAGATGATAACAATTCTTAAGGGGACGCATTTCTTTATCTGACGAGCTTGCCATAAAGAGAAGTATACGCAAAAAAGGCCTAGAGTTCGTTTAAATCCATCCCTTCCTGCCTACACATCATCCCCTCTCCCCTTCCAAATCCTCCCTTTCTTCCTTCCTTACTCACATCCATATTCGTAAGTGTCTCCGGTTCTCATTATGACTATTTCCCAATTAAAACAAGTGCATAGTTTAAGATATGTACGGCTTCGGCAGGTAGTGTCTTTGGAATTGTATAGTTCAGGGGAGCATCCTTATTTCTGTATTGTTAAGGATAAAATATTAGCTTTGTAGAGTTACCGATAGCGTCTCTAGATTTGTATACTTAAGGATTGTGTCAATATTTCTGTATCGTAAAAATAGCGTCTTTAATGTTGTATAGTTTAGGAATAGCGTATCTAAATTTGTATAGTTTAGGATAGAATATTTAGTTTTGTATAGTTTTGGGATAGTGTCTCTAAATTTGTATAGTTTAGGATAGAAAGTTAATTTTGTATAGTTTTGGGATAGCGTCTTTAGTATAGTTTAAGATAGAATGTTAATTTTGTATAGTTTTGGGATAGCGTCTTTAGTATAGTTTAAGATAGAATGTTAATTTTGTATAGTTTTGGGATAGCTTCTTTGTATAGTTTAAGACAGAATATTTCTTTTGTATAGTTTTGGGATAGCGTCTTTAGTTTAGTTTAAGATAATGTTAATTTTTGTATAGTTTTGGGATAGCGTCTTTAGTATAGTTTAAGATAGAATGTCAATTTTGTATAGTTTTGGGATAGCGTCTTTAGTATAGTTTAAGATAGAATGTCAATTTTGTATAGTTTTGGGATAGCGTCTTTAGTATAGGAAAGAATATTAGTTTTGCATAGTTTTGGGATAGCGTCTTTAGTATAGTGTAGTACAGAAAAGAATATTAATTTTGTATTGTTTTGGGATAGCGTCTTTAGTATAGTTTAAGATAGAATAGTAATTTTTGTATTGTTTTGGGATAGCATCTTTAGTTTAGTACAGTTTAAGATTGAATATTAATTTTGTATACAGTAATTTAGGATTGAATGTTTGGTTTTGCAGAGTTTCCGATGATGTCTTTAGATCCGTATACTTTAGGATAGCGTCTATATTTGTGTATGATAAAAAAATAGCGTCTTTAGTTTAGCAAGGTTTGGGACAAAGTATTTATTTTTGCCTTGTTTAGGATAGCGTCTTTAGTTCTGTATAGTTTAGGGGGACTTCTTTAGTTCTGTATTTAGGATTGCGTCTATATTTATCTATAGTTCAGGATAGCATCGTTAGTTTAGTACTGTTTAGCGTAGCGTTTTCAGTTTTGCATGGAGGGAAATTAATCACCGCCAGGCTATAGGACAAACAGATGATGATTCCTTGTTTCCGGCAGTGACGTGGTGCTCAAGTCTTGAATGGAGGAGGAGAGCGTTGAAAAAGCCATGTATAAAGACCCTTTCAGCCCAGCCCCGTAATATCTTTAGTGGCTTATCATTAGCGCTCCTAAGAAGAGCTAATAAATCACCTTTTGAAACTTTTAATTAGTCGGAGATTAATAATGTCGTTGAGGCGGGAGCGGATGAAGGTCGCCTCACCTGATGAATAATATTGTTACGCGGAGGGCAACGGAGCATGGTGTGGAGGAACGCTTAGAGGGACCAGAGGCTTTGATGCTGCCTTAGTAACATGTCTTTTACGATACAAAAGAGACTCCAAAAACAAGGAAAAAGGTTCCGACACGCTGCTTCATTAAAGGGAGTAATAAAAGAGAAAAGCTAATAGACATGGGTCAGTTATAGTTCAAGCAATATCTTAATGCTCCCGCTCTTTTAAAACGTTTAGGTTGTAGGAAGTGAAAATATGAGTTTATCAGGGAAGAAGATGAAAGAATAAAGATGTTCCCAGACTACTGCTTCATAAAAAGATGAGTTTATCAGGGAAGAAGATTGTCATGATTTCATTATTCAGGGAGTGGCCCGTGGAAAAATACCGCGGGAGTCCCCGCCATTTTTGATTGAGAGAGCGGGAAGTAGTTACAGATCACGCGGGAAAACTAGAAGGCGGGAGCAACGAGCTTTTCAAATAATTTCGTTAATACTGCCAAAGCTGAGCTATGTGTGGGATGCATCACCCACTAATACCTAGCGCATGTGTTAGGTTATTAATAAATAATAAATCCATAGCCATTAGGGCGTTTTAGCGTAAGTGTTGCACAGAAAACTAGATGTCAGTATGGCGAGAGCTGGCATCTTGTCGCGGCCGGGGAGCGGAGCATTGTGGGCCCCGCCGCCATCTTCCAAGCATCTTCCGCCCTGACTCGACCGCGAGCAGACGTCCCTGTCCAGCCTTCCGTGCCACGTGTATATCCTGGTGGTTTTCCTGCTTTGTGGTATCCACAAGTCCAGAGTGACTACTTCTCGCTCTCTCAATCAAAAATGGCGGGGACTCCCGCGGTATTTTTCCACGGGCCACTCCCTGAATAATGAAATCATGACAAAGATGAAAGAATAAAGATGGTCCCAGAAAGCTGCTTCATAAAAAAAATGGACACAGAGAGCAAGAAATGTCATAGTGCTCCCCCCTTCAAAGCGTTTAAGTCGTAGGAAGGAAAAAAAATATTAGTATCAGGGAAAAGGATGAAAGAATGAAGAGTCCCAACACGATGCTTCTTAATAAAAGGACAGAGTAAAAAAGCCATTAATCAGTTTTAGTTCAAGAAATGTCTTAATGCTCCCCTCTTTTAAAACATTAAGCTCATATGAGCTCAGAGAAAATGATGAAAGAATGAAGGTAGTGGTTAACTCCTGCACTAATTAGTTTATCAGAAAAAGGGATGAAAGAATGAACATATAGTGGTTAACTCTTGCACTAAGGAGTTGGACACAATAGCTTGAGTAGAAAGTTGCATATTCCACTTTTTTTTTTCCATTTCGTCGGCCGTGTGTGGTGTGGCGGGCGAGGTTCATGCTTTGAGATGACACTTACTCCACTCCTTTCCTCTTCGTTGGTCGTGTGTGGTGTGGTGAGGCGAGGTTCATGGGTGGGGGAGGGCTCTAGCACGTACTTTACCGGCCGTTCACTAAGGCAATAGGGTGGTGATGGGGTGCGTTGTGGCGCTCCGGAGTGTGGATAACGAGGGAATAAATTTGCTGAAACAGAGTCGACTTCGATCCTGTGTGTGGGAGGCGGGCGGGGTTCGGGGGAGAAGGCAACAGTGGCGTTCAGATAAAAGTTCTTCTTCGTTTATTTAAAGCTCACAGAGAAATATTGTATGAATGTCATTAATTAAATTAGCGTTGTTTTCTTTTCATTATTCATAATTAATGCTCTCGTTCACACACACACACACACACACACACACACACACACACACACACACACACACACACACACACACACACACACACACACACACACACACACACACACACACTGCTTTGCAATCTGTCTGTGTGTCTGCCTGTTTGTCTGTGCCTGTCTGTATGTGTCTGTGTCTGTCTAACTGTCTGTCTGTCTGCTTGTCTGTCTGTGTATGTCTGTATGTGTCTGCCTGTCTGTCTGTGTCTGTCTGTATGTGTCTGTCTCTGTCTAGCTATCTGTCGGTCTTTTTGTTCTTTTCATCTGTCTAAACAGAAGCCTGATATGCCAACAACAATTCTCATGCGTTTTGTGACTGCAAATTTCCCAGAATATTCAGTTGCACTTTATGATATTACGGTTCTGCATGCGACCGGCTCCCTTTCGTAAACTTATACATGAGTATAATATGTGTAATGCCTTGCGAAGACGGGAATGCATGGAAATGGCGGAGAATGTGAAGCAGGACGGGGCGGCGGGTGGAGTATCAGGGTCCAGGGGAAACAGTGGAGGGGACAGCGTTGGGTTTTGAGAAAGAGACAAACAAGAAAGGTAAGGCACGATCCAGTTTTTGAAGACGGGACTGGGACGGGACGGGGATGGATGGAATGGGACGGGACGGGGCTGGATGGAATGGGACGGGACGGGACGGGACGGGACGGGGCTGGCTGGAATGGGACGGGACTGGGCTGGATGGAATGGGACGGGGCGGGACGGGACGGGACGGGAGCGGACAGGCTGCGACGGGACGGTACGGTACGGAACGCAACGGAACGAAGCGGGACGAGACGGCATTTTCTCAATCTCTTAACTGGAATGTGGTGACTAGAGAGCTTCGAAACTAACCACGGGGTGTTCTGGATAATACTCTCATCTGGATTCCCACTCAAAATAACCCTAAATGACTCCAAGTAAACCTAACCTTACCTAAGCTGCCCTATTCAAGAGTGGGCGCCTCATATCAATAGAGAGATAGGCAATACGCGGACGTGACGGCACAGGACGGGGCAGGATGGGATGGGACATGACGGTGCGGTGCGTGGTGCATATTCCTGAAGTGTCTGAGTGATTGGCACCTCCCCGAGCCGCTGAGCCGTGGGTGACGCGCGGGTCATAGCTCACAAACTAACCACGAAATCCTCTTCTAATTGTTCTCATTGTATTTAATCTCTATACTTATTGATACTATTTTTACAGTAATGGCTGCAGCTCAAGGCCAAAAAAATAAATAAATAGAAATAATCCCGCTAGTCACTGCTCTTTTAAAGGAAGTATAAATGAGTGGCCAAAAGAGAGGTCAGTTTCAGATTCCCAGTGTATTAACTATTCTCAGTGTACTCATGAATACTTTACCTAACTCAACTTAACCTGACCCAACCAAACCTACCCAACCTTATCTAACTAAACCGGGCCAGACGCTGAACTTGCCATAACATTACAATTCAGGAATATGTGGACGGAACGCTGAAAGTTCTCTCACGTTCCTCTCAAATATTATCAGGAATGTTTTAGCGAGGGGGGAAGGGGGGGAGGGGCGTGCACACTGACGGTCATAATCCAAGCTTTTCCCGGATTAATAAACATCAGTTACTACCAATGCAAACACCAAGGCAGCTTCTAAATTAATTTCCGCCTTCATTGGAATTCCACATACTTTACCTCCAATTACTTTTTCCTTGGCCTATTCGCTCCATGCTATTACCAACAGAGAACGTATATATGCTTGATGTAGCCACTAATCCGAACAGGTGGTTCATAGAAGGCTCGTAGAAAACAGTGCCTGGCATACTGATATTGTTGGCGTTGTCGAGGGAATGGCCTAAGATGAGTGAGCTTATAATGCGGCCTTTTCTGTCGCCTGTTTTTTGTTGCCCTTGAGCTGCTTCCATGCTGTGAAAAATATGGTCTTGGCAGAAACGGACGGATATATATATATATATATATATATATATATATATATATATATATATATATATATATATATATATATATATATATATATATATATATATATATATCAAAAATATGGTCTTGGCAGTAACGAACCATTTCCGCTTCTCTCACGCTCAGACACCGGTCGTCTCAAAACCTTTTTGAATGAAACGAGATCGTGAGCGAGCGTTACTGTCAGTGCGCAATCTATTGTTGAAATAATGTTTGAGCAAGAGCCTGAACATCCTCTCCTCTCTCTGAGAGAGTGTAGGTAGGAACAACCCCTCTCATAACTATTGCTTAAATGACACCCTCATAAGCAGGTCTGGGTGCGAGAGAGATTTAGGGGTCTTAGTGAGCTCTGATCTCCGTCCAAGGGCACAATGCATTCAAGCCAGAAATCGAGCAAGTAGGGTACTGGGATTTATTCAAGGAGCGTAAGGAACAGAAGCGCCGAAGTCTTCCTCAAACTATATTTAGCATTAGTTAGACCTCATCTTGAATATGCGGTTCAGTTCTGGTCACCTTACTATAGAATGGATATCAAAGTGTTAGAATCGGTGCAGAAGAGGATGACTAAGATGATTCAGGGGTTGAGAAACTTGCCATACGAGGAAAGACTCAAACAGTTAAACTTGCATTCTCTAGAAAGACGAAGGGTGCGTGGAGACATGATCGAGGTTTATAAATGGATGAAGGGCTTTAATAAGGGGGATATTCATAAGGTTTTGTTGGTAAGAGAACCGGGTAGGACAAGAAGTAATGGGTTTAAACTGGATAAATTTAGATTCAACAGGGACATAGGCAAAAATTGGTTTACTAACAGGGTGGTGGATGAGTGGAATAGGCTTAGCAGTCATGTGGTGAGTGCCAATACAATTGTCACATTCAAAAATAGACTAGATAAATTCATGGACAGCGATATTAGGTGGGGTTAGATACACGGGAGCTTAGGTTCAAAGGAGCTGCCTTGTACAGTCCTACCGGCCTCTTGCAGACTCCTGCGTTCTTATGTTCTTATGTTCTTATGTATTATCCAACGTGCACGATAACCTCTCTCTCCTGTATTGACCTCTCCCATTCTCGACAGGAGTATCTCAGAAGAGTCAATATTTATCCACAATTGCTGGGAGAGTTTATTTTTGTCACCAGTCAAATGTGGGTAAAGTGTATGCAAGTATCAAACCCTCCCTTACTTTTACATTAAAGAAAACAACTCAAGGGCAATAAACGAAGAAAAACAAACACAAAAACTACCCGGTAGATGGTTCTCCTGCAAAAATAAACAGAGGAGAGGTCAAGTTCTTCTTCTGCCTTGAAACACCGAATGAACTCAACATTTCCTCCTCCTCAAATGTTGTTGTTCTCTTTCTTTTTTGGCTGTCTTCCAGGGCTATTGCGATCACTGCCAACCCATTTTCCACTGTCTATTTGTCAATCTCCCCATCTTTCCATCTGCCCAACTTCCCATATTCCATCTCTCCATCCTCCTACCTGCCCATCTTTCCATCTGGCCATCTTCTCTGCCCATCTTTTCATCCTGTCCATCTTCTCATCTGGTCATCTTCCCATCCGTTCATTTTCCTATCTGCTCATCTTCCCTTTTTCTTATCTTCCCATCTTCCAATCCGCCATCCCGTCTTCCCTCAACAAATCGTGACTTCAAATTGAGAGACACCAAACACGCCGTGAGAGGAGAAAGATCGTCCCTATCGCGTATACCATGCTTAACAAGGGAAAAGGGAGGGAAGGGAATGGTCAAACACACACTTCCCTCCCAGCCCGCCAGGTGGCATGCAGTTAAGGTGTCCGATAAACAACAACTACATCAGAACAATTAATGATCCTATACAATACAAATGAACACCTGTTTTTTTTTTTGCTCTTCGCCTAACTGTATCTTCTCCGCTAACTCACTTCCTAATCTTTTTTTTTTTTCTTACAATTAAGGAGGCATTTCAAGGGTAAAATCATAAGAAAAAAAGCCCTCTAAACACTGCTCCCAGAAAAGAAAGAAATGCGTACCCAGAGGAGAGGTCAGTATCGGGTAGAGAAATGTCTTACTATACCCGTGATATAAAACAAAAAGAAAAAAGGGGGTAGGAGGGTGGACATCACGGGGAGAGGTCAAAGCATAGTCGAGGATAACGAGGAGGGAGCAGCGAGTAGCGGGCTTTTTTTTTTTATTATTGTTTCCTTTTTTTGTGCCCTTGAGCTGTCTCCTTTGTTGTAAAAAAAAAAAGGGGGGGGGGGTGTCACTTTTATGGGACTAATGTTCGTATTTTTAAACACATCGACGCCTCAGTTCGCCTGTTTGAAAAGCCTCTCTTAGAAGTTGCCTGGGATTTCCATGGACTGTTTTGTGATTCTAGCGATAGTCTTACACGACATCTTTTTTTTTTTTTTTTTTTTTTACAGCAAAGGAGACAGCTCAAGGGCACAAAAAAAGTAAACATTAATAAAAAAAAGCCCGCTACTCGCTGCTCCTAAAAAGAATCCAAAGAGGTGGCCGAAAGATAGGTCAGTTTCGGAAGGAGAGGTGTCCTGATACCCTCCTCTTGAAAGAGTTCAAGTCGTAGGCAGGAGGAAATACAGATGAAGGAAGATTGTTCCAGAGTTTACCAGCGTGAGGGATGAAAGAGTGAAGATGCTGGTTAACTCTTGCATAAGGGGTTTGGACAGTATAGGGATGAGCATGAGTAGAAAGTCGAGTGCAGCGGGGCCGCGGGAGGGGGGGAGGCATGCAGTTAGCAAGTTCAGAAGAGCAGTCAGCGTGGAAATATCGATAGAAGATAGAAAGAGAGGAAAAACCACCCATGAAAAACCGGTTACTCTTCTATGTGGCCTTGGAAAAATGTCGTAATGGGAGCCCGATACGTTTAAGGATATGAACCTAAAGGCGGTGTCACACTAGCACTTTTTCCGTCAACTTTTTCCGTCGTTTTCTGAAAATCGTCGATATCTTGGCTGCGGCCTGTCACACACAAACGGTGTTTCGTCTGAAACTTTCCGTCGGCACAGACCAAGGAATGTAAACAAACATGGAGTCCACGCTGCGGCAAAGATACGCTGCTCTGAACCTAATACTGTGCATTGTGAGACTTAGACGAGCTAAACAAGCCAAAAAGCGTGCATGGATGCGCTCATGGTTGGCTCGTCGGGAAAGAGAAAGTGTGTACCATAGGCTGTTAAAAGAGCTGAGTTTAGAGGATCATGAGACTCTGAAGAATTGGATCAGGTTGGACAAGAGCCAGTACCACAGACTTCTGGAGTTAGTGACACCTCTTATTGCCAGAAGTGACACCAGGATGAGGAAGGCTGTCACTGCAGGAGAGCGTTTGAGACAGGTTGAAGCCACGCGGAAAGTCTCGGTCTTGGTCTTGGAAATGTAAACAAAGGCGGAAATTTGCAGGCGGAAACGATCCTGATCGTCTGACAAATTCATGCGATAAGTTCATGCGGAACGATGAAAAATCGACGGAAATCGCATTAATCGACGGAAAAAGTGCTAGTGTGACACCGCCTTAAGCGTTTTGAACTCGACGTTGTATTGTTTCGGTTCGTCTCTATGGTTAACAGGGGAAGGGGAGGGAATGCAAGGGAAGATAAAGGGGGAAGGAGGATGGGCACTGCAGGGGCGAGGGTAGAGCATGGGTTATTGAGGGTATCAGAACCTGGGTATCACTTTCAAGGGTATGGGGAGGGAAGCCAATAAAGGATAAAGGGGCGAAGTAGGGTGAGGAAGAGACCAGAGCATGGGGCATTGAGGGTATCGGGGGCTGGGTATCACTTTCATGGGACTAATCGTTTTGTACTGTCATAGTTTTCTTTCGGTTCATCCTGGTATCATGCTTATCAAGGGTATGAGGCGGGAAGGCAAGCCAAGATAAAAGGGGAAGGAGGGTGGGGAAGAGGCCAGAGCATGGGGCATTGAGGGTATCAGGGGCTGGGTATCACATTTTTGGGTCTAATCGTTATGTACTCGTCATAGTTTTGTTCGGTTCGTCCTGGTATCATGCTTATCAAGGGTATGGGGAGGGAAGGCAAGAAAGGGTAAGGGGGGAAGGAGGGTGAGGAAGAGGCCAGAGAATTGGGTATCGAGGGTATCAGGGTCTGGGTATCACTTTCATGGGACTAATCGTTTTGTACTGTCCTAGTTTTCGTTTGGTTCGTCCTGGTATCATGCTTATCAAGGGTATGGGGAGGGAAGGCAAGGCAAGATAAGGGGGGAAGGAGGGTGAGAGAGAGGGCAGAGCATGGGGTATTGAGGGTATCGGGGTCTGGGTATCACTTTCATGGAACTAATCGTTTTGTACTGTCATAGTTTTCGTTCGGTTCGTCCTGGTATCATGCTTATCAAGGGTATGGGGAGGGAAGGCAAGAAAGGGTAAGGAGGAAGGAGGGTGAGGAAGAAGCCAGAGCATGGGGCATTGAGGGTATCAGGACCTGGGTATCACGTTCTGTACTTGTCATAATTTAGTTTCAGTTTGTTCTGGTATCATGCTTATCAAGGGTATGAGGCGGGAAGGTAAGAAAGGATAATGGGGAAAGAAGGGTGAGGCAGAGACCGGAGCATGGGGCATTGAGGGTAACGGGGGCTGGGTATGACTTCTATAAGACTACGCGTTTTGTACTCATGATTTCGTTTCGGTTCACAACAAGAGCTAAACAATGGCCGCGCTTCGAGTGGTAATAAAAATCCATTAATTGTGACAGATTCAAATTAAGTGCTGGATGCGTGGAAGCCGGTGTTTGTGTGTTGGTGACGACGTGATGTGTTTGTTGCATGTCGCTCTGTTCTGTGTTGGGAGGGAAATTACTGTTTGATTGTGATGTTGGTATTTTTTTGCGTATCATTGTTCTTTTATTCTTTTTTTGGTTTTCCTCTCCTTATTTACTGTTATGTCTAGTCCACTAACTTTCTATGTCCTATTTATTATCCTATTCTTTTTTTTTTATCATATTTGTTAGTTTCGATTTTTGATGCACGCTTCCTTATTTTCCGTCAGCCAGTCTGTTTCTTTTTACTTTTTATGTTTTTTCTCATTTAACTCTTCTATTTTTTTATTCCCTTCTGTATTTTTTTCATATCTCGCTTACAAACTTCTCCTTATTTACTGTTCTTCCCACCTTTCCTTGGCCAGCATCTATTCTCTGGTTCGCTCACTTAATATGTTCATCTTCTCTCCTGTTGCCTCTCCTCCATTCTCCCGTCCGTAAGCCATGTCCAAGTTATCTTCCTATTCCTTCTGTTTTATCTTCGTTTCACTTTTTCCGAACTGCATTTTTATCTTCCTATCTGTGCTTTTATCATTTCCTACGGCTATTGGGGAGACTGAGGGCTGGAAATATATATACTCATAGCGCTCTAACGTTATCTCCACCAAGCAAGACAGAAGTGATTGCCAAGTAAAAGAGGATTATACTTGCCCTCCAGATGTGTCTTAATGATCCCCTCTTGAAGGAGCGTATCGTGGCTTTAGTCAATCTTACTGAAATCGCGTCCATACTAAAGTCTCCGTTCACTAATGTAGTCCGGAAGCCCCTCCATCCCTTCCACTTTGATATTTACCTCTTTTTCTTACCTCAGGCTTTTGGTATTTTTTTCTCTTCTGGTCACCTACACTTAACCTTATTGTTTTTCCTCTCTCAGCTTACTTTTTTTTTTACTAATTTCGTTTTCTCCTTCACCCTCCCTTCAAGGTAACACTGACTCCTAACTCCAGCCTCCTTTCATCCTGCCAATCAGCGCTCGTGCCTATGGGAGACGGGACGGGGCGGGGCTTCTTGGCTTCTTCCATTAATCCAGTCTTTGTGTCCCTCGGCAGCCCTGGGCCCTGCCGTCTGTGTTCCATTGTATTTCAGCCTCAGCCGCTGCGTCAGCATTCGTGATCCTGCATCAGCCCTCATCCTCGGCGCCAACCATTTTTTCAGACTCGGTTCTCATTTCCCTTGAAGGTCACATTCGCTGCGTCAGCGTTTCTTAACCAGCGGTGCTAAAACTTATCATAGGGGGCGCTGGGGCCGGACTTCACAACGCTATATGTATGGGGAAGAAGGCAACTCATCTGGCGGGGCTTCAGAAACTTAACTCAGGCTTCTCGTATGTATGTTTTTTTCTTCCTCCTTCTTTTGCTCTGCTTTCTTGTTCTCTTCCTTTGCTCCATGTTTATATAATCTGTATGCATATCCTCGTCTGCAGCTTGCTTTTTCCTTCCTCGCTTTCCTCCTTCCTCGCTCTCCTCCTTCCTCGCGTTCCTTGACGACTTGCTGTAGATCAAGCGGATGTATCACCTTTTTACGGACTGGTTTTACATGCTTATGGCATCTTTGGTCCCTTGTTTTAGAAAGTGAACATAATAAACAGGAAACTAAAGAAACTAAACAAGCAATTATTAGAAGAAACATCAAAATAAACAACAACAAACGTCTTCTTCTTTTTCTTCTTCTTGTTCTTCTCTCTCCTCAGACATCCGGTACCAGGGCAAAATAGAATGCCTATGAATAAAGTACGTGGCCTCCTCCTCCTCCTGCTCCTTTTTTTCCTTTTTTTTTTTTGCTAATTTCATTTTCTCTAAGGCTTCCCTTATATTTTTTCTTCCCCTTTCCTTTGCCTTCCCTCCCCGTTTCCTTCCTTTACTTCATGTTTATGTAAATTTGTATTCATCTCCTCGTCTTCTGCTTACTTTTTCCAGTCTCATAAGGAGGCTAAGCTGATTAATTTAACCCTGACCAAAGAGGTGCTGGGCTGCCTTTGCTAAACTACGTACACGATGCTGAGGACAGGAAAGGTAAAGAAACTGCACTACGTCATTACCCTACCTAACCTTATCCTGACTAAAGAGGTGCTGGGCTGCCTCTACCTACGAACACGATGCTGAGGACGGGAATGGTAAAGAAACTGTGCCCTCCGTCATTACCCTACCTAACCTAATCCTGACTAAAGAGATTCTTGGATGACTTTGCTAAACTAAAAACACGATGCTGAGGACGGGAATGGTAAAGAAACTGGCCTCCGTCATTACCCTACCTAACCTAACCCTGACTAAAGAGATTCTGGGGTGACTTTGCTAAACTAAAAATACGATGCTGAGGACGGGAATGGTAAAGAAACTGTGCCCTCCGTCATTACCCTACCTAACCTAACCCTGACTAAAGAGATTCTGGGGTGACTTTGCTAAACTAAGAACACGATACTGAGGTCGGTAATGGTAAAGAAACTGTGCTCTCCGTCATTACCCTACCTAACCTTACCCTGACTAAAGAGGTGCTTCGCTGCCTTTGCTAAACTAAGAACACGATACTGAGGTCGGTAATGGTAAAGAAACTGTGCTCTCCGTCATTACCCTACCTAACCTTACCCTGGCTAAAGAGGTGCTTCGCTGCCTTTGCTAAACTAAGAACACGGTACTGGGGTCGGTAATGGTAAAGAAACTGTGCTCTCCGTCATTACCCTACCTAACCTTACCCTGACTAAAGAGGTGCTTCGCTGCCTTTGCTAAACTAAGAACACGGTACTGAGGTCGGTAATGGTAAAGAAACTGTGCCCTCCGTCATTACCCTACCTAACCTTACCCTGACTAACGATACTGGGCTGCCTCTGTCTACGAACACGACACTGAGGACACGAAAGGTAAAGATATTGTGCCCTCCGTCATTACTCTACCTAACCTAACCCTGACTTAAGAGGTGGTGGGCTGCCTTTGCCTTCAAACACGACACTTGAGGACACGAAAGGTAAAGAAACTCTGCGCTACGTCACCTCCGTCCCTGCATCTGACAAGGGGATCAATGAGAACTTTGGCTCCCTCGTCAGCTTTAACACTCCACGTCACCGCCCGGGGCCACATCAGAGCCCCGCGCCGCCCCCCGTCCCTCCCACACGAGCCCAGTGCTTAAGGTCACGTTTCAGAAGCCATATTTCTTTGGCCCCTCGTCAGCGTCAGCCCAAGTCAACCTAACCCTTATTGCTTTCCCTCCTCTCACGGCTTAGTTTTTTTAATCTTTTCGTTTTCTCCCTAAGCCTGCTGGTGTATTTTTTTCTTTCTCTTTTTCTTTTGCTCTATTTTTTGCTTCTCCTCACTCAGTTTCCTTTTTTCTCACTCATTTCGTTTCTCCTTAAGGCTTCTCGTATGCTTTTTTTCTTTTTTGTCTCCTCACGTGACCTTTATTTATCGTTTCTCCTTACTCAGTGTCCTTTTTTTTCTCACTCATTTCGTTTCTCCTTTGCTCACGTAACGTATATTTATTGCATCTCCTCACTCAGTTTACTTTTTTTTTTACTAATTCCGTTTACTTCATAACTCAAGCTTAATTTTTTTTTCTTTTGCTCATGTAACCTTTTCTCCTCGCCCAGTTTACTTCATTTTTCACTAATTTCGTTTTCTCCTGAACTCAGATTCATGGTATTTTTTTCTTTTTCATTTGCTTACGTAACCTCTATTTCCTTTCCTTACTCAGCTTGCATTTTTTTTTTACTAATTTCGCTTGCTTTTTAACTCAGATTTATGGTATTTTTTTCTTTTTCATTTGCTTACGTAGCCTGAATTGCTTGTTTGCTCTTTTTTTTACTAATTTCGTTTTCTTCTTAACTCTTCGCCCTGCTTTCTTGTTTCCTTCCTTTACTCCGTGTTTATGTAATTCGTATGCATCCCCTCGTTCTCCTGCCTGCTTTTTCCTTCCTCCCTTTACTCCTTCCTTGACGACCTCTCCATCTCTTCCCCTCTGATATTTACTGCCTATTTTTACCCTTCTCCCTCCTTCCCATCTTCCTCTCTCTCTCCTTTCCTCTTCCCCCATTCTCACTTTCCATATTTTTACCGTTCTCCCTGCTTCCTATCTTCCTTTTACCCTTTTTCCCCACCTTCACTTTCCTTGACGACCTCTCCATCTCTTTCTCTCTGATGTTTACTTGTAATTTTTGCCCCCTTCTCCCTCCTTCCCATCTTCCTTCCTCCTTCCCTCCCTCTTTGCCCATCTTTACATTCCTTGACGGCGCCTCCATCCCTTCCACTTTGATATTTGCTTGTTATTTTTACCCTCCTTCCCTCCTCCCCATCATTCTTTTGCCCTTTCCTCCTTCCTTAGCGTAAGTAGGACGCAGAAAAACCCGGGAAAAGTCAGGGCAAGCCATTTGTAAACTTGAAGCTGAGAGTGGCAGGGAATAAGTTTTGTATTGGCGTTGGAAGGGGAAGGGAAGACCGGGGACAGAAATCGAAGGGTCGGGGTAAAGGTTAGACTACAAGCTTGGATTGGAGACTGGAAGAGGACGGTGGACTGTAAGGGTGTGGGTGGAATGGAACCTGAGGATGGACCCGACGTTTAGGACTGCAAGCCAAGACCAGGAACAGAAATCGAAGAGCCGGGGTAAAGGTTAGACTACCAGCTTGGACTGGAGACTGGGATAGGATGGTGGACTGTAAGATTGTGAGTGGGATGGAAGCTGAGGCTGGACCCGAGGTTTAGGATTACAAGCGAACACTGGGGACAAGAATCGAAGGACCGGAGGAAAGGTTAGACTGCAAGCTTGGACTGGAGACTATAAGAGGACGGTGGACTGCAAGGCTGTGGGTGGGATGGGACCTGAGGATACCCCCGAACTTTAGGACTGCAAACTTTTAATTATTTTCGCAGACTCGTATTGGAAATTGTTTTGTGCAAGGAAATATTACCCGTGTTGCAAGCCCTCCCTTCCATGGCCCTTCCCTAGAGATCAGACAAAGCAGTATCGTTCTGGCAGACCCCGTTCCTTAGGAGCTCACTTTGGACCGCCTTTACCTGTTAACGGCTACATCCTACATATTTATTATCTCTTAACAAACCAAGGAAAAAGTACTGCGATGTGAAGTATATGGAGGTTAATAAGGGTGTAAAACAGTTTCTGTCTTAGAAGCTGTCGTTGTTTTTTGAGTTGTTAATAACGTGGCATTTCTTACCTTAGCCTGGAACACGGCCGCTTAACCTTATATTCATACGAAGATTTGAATGGTCGGAAATACAACATAAAACTGTGAGCACGAGGTGAAAACTGACTGAAACCAAAAAAGCAAAGAATACAAATTAAAGTTGAACATTCACCTCACGAGAAACGTCAGGTTGAGACTGGGAGCTGGAGGTGAAGGCCGGACTGGAACCCAAACAGAAATCGAAGAAAATAAGTAACTGTTTGGCCTTCAAGTCGGGAGAAAGTTGAGCATGTTTCCCCAAGCGCTGAACGACTCTGTGCTTTCCCTTACGTTTCCCGCCTCCCCTGCATAGAGAAGCGTGCGATAGTCAGCGGGCACGTCTTCGCAATAACTCCCACTAAAAGGATAAAGCGCACGCACCGAGAAGCAGACAACCGGCGGCCTGGATGTGCAGCCGCTGAAGGATGAAAGTTAAGGCGAGTCTGTGAGTCGAGAGTGGAATGGCAGGAACGAGTGTGTGTGTGTTTGTGTGTTTGCGTGGGCGTGTGTGTGCTTACGTGCGTGACAGAGAGAGAGAGAGAGAGAGAGAGAGAGAGAGAGAGAGAGAGAGAGAGAGAGAGAGAGAGAGAGAGAGAGAGAGAGAGAGAGAGAGAGAGAGAGAGAGAGAGAGAGAGAGAGAGAGAGAGAGAGAGAGAGAGAGAGAGAGAGAGAGAGGAGTGAGAGAGAGAGAGAGAGAGAGAGAGAGAGAGAGAGAGAGAGAGAGAGAGAGAGAGAGAGAGAGAGAGAGAGTAGTTTCCAAGCCAGGATGGGTGTGGGTGGGCGAGGGTCTGAGGGATGGGAATTGGGATAAAACTTAAGGACTGGAATCTTGGGGCTGAGCTGCTGGCCATTTGCTGGGGCCTTGGGGCTTGCTTGACGTCCTGAGGAAGACTTAAGATCAGGTGGTGAAGACTAAGAAGAGAGGCTGAGGGTTGAGACGTGGAGTTAAGGAATGATGGCCGAGGAATGATTGTTGGGAAAGGAGATCAACAGGAAGAGAAAGTAAAGTTGATGGGCATAAGCTTAGATGCGCGTGGCCTCGGTGCTCATCTCCAAAGCTGAATGTTAAATTTTCAGGGTGGAATTGTGAGGTGAAGGCTGCATGTTGTAAGCTGAGGGCGTAGGGCTAACCAAGACTGGAGGGTTGAGGTATGCGGGTGGGATGGTACGGGCTCAGATCTAAAGGCAAGGAGCTGGGGCTGGGCACTGTAGTGAGAGAGGAGGGTTGAGGACTTTTCTGAAGGACTCATGAGTCTGGTGACTTCCATCCCCTGTAGTTCCGTTGTTAATGGTTTGTTCACTTATTGTCTTATGACTTATTACTCATTCATAGTTTTATAAGAATCATATATGTAGTCTTTTAGTAAGTGTTCGGCGCCATATGCCTATGTCGTTTAGGCGCCATGACCGATCAATTATCCCGAACACTGAGGGCCACGAAGCAAGGATAAGTTTACGTTCTTCTTAGTTTTGTGTTCATCCGTACCCGCCTAGTCAGAAGACATTAATGCAGCGAACGTAACAAACGTCACTAAAAACACGGAGAGTAAATGCTAAATTAAAATCCTTAATGATCGCTGCACCCCTGGCAGGTGTTGGCTGGGGCATGTAAGCACCTGTGCACCTTCGTGGACCCACCCGGACACACGCCACAAGCTCGCAGCATTAGTCACCAGACGCACACCTGTTTGTCCATCACAGGCATGACCCCGATAGACGTGATTACCCAAACGAGGGATTGATGTATACTAATGACGCGGAATTGGAGCACCTCTGAATCACCGCTCCGGCACAGACACCTTTGTGGCGACGCTGGAGTGTTAACCTGCATGGATCTCTTTATAGCTCTGATGACCTCCAACACTGTGCGGAGAAGACTCGGAGAATTTATGTTTGATTTTAATATCGTAAAACAAAAGACAATAGAAAAACACTAGAATAGAAAGAAGCAAATGAAAAAATATGATTGTTCAAAGAAATGCCAGTAATCATCTCATTACTTATGCAGCTTGATGACTGCCAGGCCGTTGCCCTCCCCAAGGCGCTCATTACTACACACATGGACGGGGGCGTTCACACACACACACACACACACACACACACACACACGCATACACACACCACGGTAGAGGCCACTGACCCACTTATCCTAGGCTCCAGAACAACCGACGAACACGTGTCCAGAGTGAGGCAGACTCGGAAGACTTCGTGTATCAAGGAGAGGACGAGCAGCGCGTACACATGTTGGTTCTGAGCAACCTTGTGTGTGGCGCTGTAAATGTCAGTGATGATGTGGGTCAGGATTTTACGGTTTTACTTGCGAGGGTTCGTTCACTCGTTAATTTGCTGTTAATTCTACTTTATTTTATTTATTCATTTTATATTTTACTTTTTTTTTTGTGTGTGTGTGTGTGAAATAGTTATACATTTAGAGATTATCTGATAGACCATGGTACAGGTAAGGGCTGGAGTCGTGGACGCAAATGCTGAATTCAAAGGGGTGGTAAGTATGGACTGGGATACTGGATGCTGGGTCCGAAAGCTAGATACATAACCGTGGCCTAAGAATGAGACACGAGTAAGGAGCTAACCAGTGAAGCATGAGAGCGATTGAGGGTTAAGTAAAGTACCTGACGACTGAGTGAGTGGGTGCTAAGAGCTGGCGGGAAAAGACTGATGGCTGATAAGAAGAAAATGGTGACGGAGAGGAAAGAACCGTGGAATTAGGGCAGAAACTTTGGCAATATGAAAAGAAGATGATGGGAGCTGTGAAAGGAGGGCTGAAACCTTGGCTCAAGATAAGGGCTGAAGGGTAAAGGCTACAAATGATGCCTGGGTCTAAAGGGTTAGGTCTGGGAGGAGAAAATCATAGCCTGGATGCTAGAAGGAAGAAGGCAGATGACAGGATTTTAAGAGAAGACAAAACGGTGGTCGGTAAAGAGGGGAAGCAAAAGGAAACGAGATTGGGCTGAATGATAAAGGCTAGAAAGGATGCCTGGGTCTGAGTGGTTAGGTCTTGGAGAAGAAAACATGACCTGGATGCTGGGGGTAGGCAGGAGTTGACAAAGTTTGAGGAGACTAAAACCCGCATTCTTAAACGTATCGGCCCCTCAGTTCGCCTGTTTGAATAGCCTCTCGTGGAAGTTACTGGGATTCTCACGGCCTGTTTTGTGATCCTGGTGATAGTTTTACATGACTTCTGTACCTTGAACGGGAAATAAAACCCAGGAAAAACCGGTTACTCGTCTCTGTGGCCTCGGAAAATACTAGTTAAGGGAGGTCGGTAGCTTTAATAACATGGACCTAAGCGCTGATCGGTGAGAGATGGGAGAAAGAGCCAGGGGGACGAGACCTTTAGACTAGGGAACAAAAGGGCCCTCTCGAACACCTTGGCACGGAAAAAGGGGACGCAAAGGGGGCGGGAGTCAAGGCCTGAGGTACACACGAGGGACTTGAGCGAGGGATTGAAAGACTCCTCCATCTTTTCCTCCTCCTCCTCCTCCTTCTCCTCTTCCTCCTCCAGCGCCCCGGTACAAAGTAAAGAGTAAACACAAAGGCGGCGAACAAACACGGTCGTTGGCAGTGACTATGAGAGCCATTATCGTCCCTCGTCTCTTTCCATCCGCTCTGAGATGCCGCCCATTTTTATAGGAGTCTGGGGTGAGGGAGAGAGAGATGCTTTTGTTGCCGCGGGGGTGGGGGGGGGGTGGGGGTGGGGGGGGGTCATGGGGTGTAACCGTGTAAGAGAGAGAGAGAGAAAGAGAGGGAGAAGAGAGAGATGAAAAAAGACAGAGAGAAGACAAGAGTAGAAAAGAGAAGAAAGGAGAAGAAAAAGGGAAGAGACAAAGAAGAGAAAGAGTAGAGAAAAAGAAAAAAGAAAAGGACAAGAGAGGAAAAGAAAAGAGAAGAGAAAAGAGGAAAAGAAAAAGGAAGATAGAGGAAAATAGGGGAAAAAAAGGAAAAAAGGAAAAAAAAAAGAACGGCACAGACAAAAAGGGAGACATTGAGAAAGAGAGACAGAAAAAAAAAATGGGAATGGCATTTGAAAGTCTTGTTGTATACCCGTAAAATTTTTAGCCCGGCACACACACACACACACACACACAGACACACACACACACACACACACACACACACTCTTGACCCTCACGGGGTCAAGACGTGTCACTTGGCGCTCCCCATAGCAGCCACGGGGTCAGTTTGTTGACCCTTTTTCTTTTTCTTTTTCTTTTTCTTCTCCTTCGCTCCCCATTCCCCCGCCCCTTCCCATTGTTTTCAAGGTACTCATTATTACAAAGAACACTCGTGAAATGTTGTGACACTATACAGACATACAGTGAGTGCAGTGGTTAGTGGTGCTGGAAGGGTAGTGAGAGCTGTGTCGCCAACACAACACCGAGGACACGCTCAAGCTCCGGAGGACGAAATCACCCAGTAGCAGAGGAAGGTCAGTTCAGGTGGCAGGCAGTGAGGCAGCCTCGTCACTAAGGTCTGGAGCAAGATGTACGGCAACTTCATCAACCCTGTGCACTTGTTCCGAGAAACCGGCCAGCAATCACCACCTGTGTCTCGCCGGCCAGGGCTTAGTACTTCCTTACTAAGCCTGGGTATCCCTGAGTGACCTCCCAGATACTGCCCACCTGCATCCCTCTGGGACCTGTCACCTGAACCCAGCATCCTACCCGAGGATTAACATCGCACTTGACCTCACCACCTGGAAGAATCCGCCCCTTCGCACCCCCGGCACCACCCCCACTGCACTCCATCCCACCCAACCCCTCCCATCACCCCTACCTTTCCCAGAGACAAGTTTGCCATCCCCCTTCTCTTTTTGTTCCTGTTCTCGTCAGCGAAATTTATTTAAATGTATTTATAAAATGTAAATTTTCAGCCAGACGGCTGCCGTATACCTGAATAAACCGTATATTATTATTATTATTATTATTATTATTACACACACACACACACACACACACACACACACACACACACACACACACACACACGTTCGGCCGGTGGAGGCGTGCGGGAAAGCAGTGAGGTTCTGTTTGTGGGTTTCCAGAATGCAAACCAATTCTCCTCGTAATAATTTTCGTTGTTGTGATGCCGCGGCGTGGGGGCTCCCGCGTCGTCCGTCTATTTCACAATGCACTGCGGCGAGGGAGGACATCAACTCTGGCTATGTGTGGGGATGGGTGGGAGAGGGGTACGTGTGTTTGTGCGTGTGCAGTGTGGTGTGTGTGAGTGTGTGTGAGTGTGTGTGTGTGGTATGGTATGGTGGTGGTGGTGGTGTGTATATGTGTGTGTGTGTATGTGCGTGTGTGTGTGTGTGTGTGTGTGTGTGTGTGTGTGTGTGTGTGTGTGTTCGAGAATTTGTGTGTGGGGGAGATGTTTTTCAGTCTGTCTCTGTCTATCTGTCTTTGTCTCTCTGTCTTGTGTTGGGGCAGTTACATCAGCAGTAAGAGCGGAACAGAGCCAGGTGGGTATAAAAAAACAATACCATCTTTTGCATAACACGTCTCGAACTCTGTCTGCATGACGCCCACACTGCAACGAGTTAAAGCATCACCTGGCTACCAAGGCGTGATGATGCAGTTATTGATATGATGTTCCATTTGACACATGATACATTTTATTTCATTCACATTTTGCATTACTTTCCTAAAATGACTAACTGGGTGCAGCGAAACGGTCATTAAAAAGGGAGAAAAACTGTGTGATCTGATACCCCTGAACACACCTTAATCCACCTTGGTAGTACACGCTTTTATTTCATTCATACTTTGCATTACCTTCCTAAACATGACATATTGAGTGCAGCAAAGCGGTCATTAAAAGAGAAAAAAATAACCTGTCACCTGATAGCCCTAAACACACCTTAATCCACCTTGGTAGTATACGTTTTTATTTCATTCATACTTTGCATTACCTTCCTAAACATGACATATTGAGTTCAGCAAAGCGGTCTTTAAAAGAGAAAAAATAACCTGTGTGATCTGATAGCCCTAAACACACCTTAATCCACCTTGGTAGTACACGCTTTTATTTCATTCAGACTTTGCATTACCTTCCTAAACGTGACATATTGAGTGCAGCAAAACTGTCATTAAAAGATAAAAAAAAATAACCGGTCACCTGATAGCCCTAAACACACCTTGATCCACCTTGTTAGCACATGCTTTTATTTCATTCAGACTTTGCATTACCTTCCTAAACATGACATTGTGGACAGCAAAGCGGCCATTAAAAGGAAAAGAGAGAAAAAAATAACCGGTCACCTGATAACCTTAAACACACCTTGATTCATCTTGGGCTTAAATACTAGCATCATTTACCCTTCGGAGAGGTCAAAGGGTCGTCTGGTGGTTGCAGGGGTTGAGGTACAATATTTATGTCTCCACCGCATATATTGAAGAAGGTGGCAACAAAACTTTTCATCTGAGCTGCCATGGCCGCCCTTGTATATCTGGAACGGCTAAATACTCCCAAAGGATATCAGATACCTCTTCCATGCGGTTCCGGAGTCATATTCTCAAACGCTTTCGGCTCTCGCAACAAACAATTTCAAAGGCCATGAGGAGATCAGTCGGGTTCTCATGGTTGTTTTTCGCATTCATGGTGCAGAAGCCTTCTCAAACTATCAATAGGCTCATAAGAGTGTATCAAGACCCGAAATTGACCTCTCTTTTGGCCACTCTTTACTTTTGTCTATTGTGGGAGCGGCAAGTACCGGCTTTTTTTTCTTCTTCACTTTTTGTTGCCCTTGAGCTGTCTCCTTTGTTGTAAAAAAAAAAAAAAAAAAAAAAAAAAAAAAAACCTACCAGTGAAAACACCCACAAACTCTATGAAAGCCTCGTCAAATGTGGGTGTGTATGCCTTGAAATGTTTGAGGATTAGGGTTCCGGTTCGCAGCATGGATGGAACAACTGGCCACGGAAACAACTGTTCAAGATTGAGGTGTCTGAGGGTCATAGTCTGAGGGTCTTGAGCATTTCGGCGCCCATGCACACATATTTGGCAAGGCTTTCGCAGGAATCTCAGGCATTTCCAGGGGTAGTTTTGTGACCCTTCTGTTTATTTGGCTATTACTCTGCACCATGAACGTAAAAAAACACATGAGAACCCGACTGATCTAATTTTCGGCCTTTGGAAATAGTTGATGTGGGAGGCGGAAGCGTCTGAGCATACCGACCGGAGACTCTCAGGGTACAATGCGGCCGCCTTTGAAGTCTGACCCTGGCAACGTTCAGTGTTAAGCAGGATGGAGTACACTAACGTTAGAACAGAATGAAGTGTAAACAGGATAATGCTTGTCTTGCTCCTTGGTGAAGTGGCTTATAGGATGAAGGGACGAAGATGTAGCTGGTGGCCCCTTTGTGCGTTATCAAGCAATAAGTTTTAGGTGTAAGCGGTGGTTCTCCTCTTTACCCCACAATGTACTATTCTTCTTCCTCCCTTCCTCTTCAATCACAGTTTTCTCTCCTTCCACCCCTTTCCTCTTTACCCTTAGACTACATCGCCTTCACTCCCTTCCTATAAATCCCCAAAACACTCTCTCACCCTTGGTCTTCCCTTCCTCCATCCTTCTTTCCTTTCACCTCCCATGCTCCTCTCCCTCCCATGCTCCTCCTACTCACCTCCTCTGGTACTTTCCCTCCCACTCTTCTTCCCCTTCACCTCTCATGAACTCTCCCTCCACTCTCTTTCTCTTTCACCTCCAAGGATGCTCTCCCTCGCATCCTTTCCCACTCACCTTCCATGCTTACTCTCCCTCTTACCCTCTTCCTACTCTCCCTCGCACTCTTCCCCATCCCTCCTCCTCCTCTTCCCCCGTCATCCCCATGTCATTGTCATCGAGACGGGAACGGTTCGCGTGGGCGTCTCTTTACATGAGGGCTCATGTCGCTTTTTTTAGTCTCGGGTGGGTTTGAGGGGGGTAAGGGGGGAGGGGGGTCGTTTGTCCATGGACGCGCGAGAGCTTAAAGCCGCCCGTGTACATAACCGGCGGCGCTGAACACAAGGAGCCTTTGTCTGTGCTGAATGGACTGGAAGAAAGGAGCCTCGCTTTATTGTTTTTCAATCCGCGCTGATGTTGTGCCCCTGCGGGAAGACGAGTAGCGGGGTGATTACTGACGAGGTAGGGAGAGATAGATAGACGGATAGACTGACAGCTACAGTAGGTAGAAAGATGAATTAAAAGATATAGATGGGTAGATATGGATAGATAGATAGGTAGATAGATAGATAGGTAAATAGATAGGTAAATATACAGATTCACTGATTGGGAGGCGGTGGCCGAGTGGGCAGTGTATGGGTGTGGTGAGCCCGGGGACTTAGGTTCGAGTCCCACATGCTTCCCAGATCTTCAATCAACCCTAACTTCAGTGACATCGTTGAAGTGGAGCACCGGGGGGCAGCATGGTCCAAGCAAGAATCATGCATCACGGCAGCCACTATAAATAAAATCCGCTTGCAACACTAACGGGGTGGGATCTCTTAAGAGGCCCCTCAAGACAGCCTACCGGTTTTTTAGGGAGTACCTGAAAAAAAAAATCATAGAGAGGAGAATAACGGGCCAGAACAATGAAGGGTGTAATACACTCGCACTGAGGACTGTGCTACACGAGGATGAGCCCCGCGGGAGATCGCGCCGAGGACGAGTGGCCCGGCTGCCTGAAGTTCATGTTTGGCGCACACACTTCACGCGGCCCGCCCGACACGACGACCCTCACTCCCTCTCGATGCGATGAACCTTCTATTTAACGAACCAGTGGAGTCGTTTTTCCCGAAGTTCGTTATATTTGAAGCTATTATTATTTTTTTTCGCCCACTATATTGAAGAATACATATATATTTTTTTTACAGTAACGATTATAGTTATGCTGAATAAAATTGATTGTTTGAGTTATTTTTAATAGAATATCATGCAGTAACGAAATGCCACCAAATGAAATTAAAAATGAAGGTTATATATATACCTAAAATGCTCGCCTAGTTTCTATGGTTTAATAAATCCTAAATAAATACCTAGATCATTTAAGGTAATGATGCGTTTAACCTTACACTTAACGAGTCAGTGGAATCGTTTTACCCGAAAGTTCGTTATATTTGAGACTGCTGTTATGAATTTTCACTCACTATAAGGAAGATATAGTTTTTCTTACAGTGCGGGATATAGTTTTGCTGAATGAAAATGGTTTGAGTTTTCTTATTTACTAGTTCATCGCACAACAACGTGACGGCATCATGTGAAACTAAAAAGAGGGACACACATCCGAAATGACCCTCTGCTTGGACCGCTCTTGTTTGATTTTGCAGAAGCGAATATCGGGCTTTTTTGTGTTTTCTTTGTTGTATTTCCCTTGAGCTGTTTACAGTAAAAAAGAAAAAAAAAACAGGAACAGCGATTAGCGGCCTTTTTCTCTTTGTTTATTTCCCTTAAGTTGTTTCCGTACCTTTAAAAGAATGAAAAAAAAAATGTTTACTTGGTTTATACGGTCTAATAATTCTTCTTTTCGTCAAACAAAAATTGGCTAGTTATTTTTCTACGGCAAAGGAAGCAGTCGAAGGGCAAAGAAAAGTATGAGGACAAAAAATCCCGCTAACCATTGCTGCTAAGAAAATAAGTACAGAGAAGTTTCCAAAAGAGAGGTCAGTTTCTGGAGGAGTTTAAGTCAATAATGAGAATTCTTCAAAACCGATCAATTATTTTTTTAAACGCGGCGGCTTGTGAACGAGCGGCGGGGACGAGTGTTAAGGGAGTCTCGTCCAAACTTTGCCACTCGAGGGGAAGAATAATTGCAGTCTCGGTTAACTTTTCCAATAAGACGAGACAAAATGGTCCCAGAGTTGCGTAGCGAGACGTTCCGAGGCGGCGGCGGCGTGAGGAAGGGTGGAACAGGGGCCGTATGGGAGGCTGAGGGTGCGAGTCTTGAGGGAGAGGAAAGGGTGAAGGGAAGGGAGGTGTTACGAGGCTCGAGGGAGAGGGAAGGGTGAAGGTAAGGGAGGTGTTGCGAGGCTTGTCCTGGGATGCAACACTGAGGGGAAGGAAAGGGTGAGGGAAAGGGTGTTGCGAGACTTGTCAAGGGTTGCAACACTGAGGGGAAGGAAAGGCTGGACGAAAGGGAGGTGTTGCGGGGCTTGTCCAGGGATGCAACACTGAGAGGGCGAGGAAAGGTTGGAGGGAAGGGAGGTGTTGCGGGGCTTGTCCAGGGATGCAACACTGTGAGGGGGAAGGGAAGGGCTGAACGAAAGGGAGGTGTTGCGGGGCTTGTCCAGGGATGCATCACTGAGAGGGCGAGGAAAGGTTGGAGGGAAGGGAGGTGTTGCGGGGCTTGTCCAGGGATGCAACACTGTGAGGGGGAAGGGAAGGGTGAAGGTAAGGGAGGTGTTGCGAGGCTTGTCCAAGGATGCAACACTGTGAGGGGGAAGGGAAGGGCTGAACGAAAGGGAGGTGTTGTGAGGTTTGTCCAGGGATGCAACACTGAGGGGAAGGGAAAGGCTGAACTAAAGGGAAGTGTTGCGAAGCTTGTCCAGGGATGCAACACTGAGGGGAAGGGAAAGGCTGAACGAAAGGGAGGTGTTGCGAGGCTTGTCCAGGGATGCAACACTGAGGGGAAGGGAAAGGCTCAACGAAAGGGAGGTGTTGCGAGGCTTGTCCAGGGATGCAACACTGAGGGGAAGGGAAAGGCTCAACGAAAGGGAGGTGTTGCGAGGCTTGTCCAGGGATGCAATACTGTGAGGGGGAAGGGAAAGGCTGAACGAAAGGGAGGTGTTGCGAGGCTTGTCCAGGGATGCAACACTGAGGGGAAGGGAAAGGCTGAACGAAAGGGAAGTGTTGCGAAGCTTGTCCAGGGATGCAACACTGAGGGGAAGGGAAAGGCTGAACGAAAGGGAGGTGTTGCGAGGCTTGTCCAGGGATGCAACACTGTGAGGGGAAGGAAGGCTGAACAGAAAGGGAGGTCTTGCGAGGCTTGTCCAGGGATGCAACACTGAGGGGAAGGGAAAGGCTGAACGAAAGGGAGGTGTTGCGAGGCTTGTCCAGGGATGCAACACTGAGGGGAAGGGAAAGGCTGAACGAAAGGGAGGTGTTGCGAGGCTTGTCCAGGGATGTAACACTGTGAGGGGGAAGGGAAGGGTGAAGGTAAGGGAGGTGTTGCGAGGCTTGTCCAGGGATGCAACACTCTGAGGGGAAGGAAAGGGTGAAGGTAAGGGAGGTGTTGCAGCTTGTCCAGGGATGAAACACTTTGAGGGGAAGGAAAGGGTGAACGAAAGGGAGGTGTTGCGAGGCTTGTCCAGGAATGCAACACTGAGGAGGGAAAGAAAGTCTGCGAGGCTTGTCCAGGGATGTAACACTTTGAGGGGGCAAGAAAAGACTGAAGGGTAGGGAGGTGTTGCGAGGCTTGTCCAGGAATGTAACTCTTTGAGGGGGCAAGAAAAGACTGAAGGGTAGGGAGGTGTTGCGAGGCTTGTCCAGGAATGTAACTCTTTGAGGGGGCAAGAAAAGACTGAAGGGTAGGGAGGTGTTGCCTTGGCCCTGTGTCGGGTAAATGGGTTCTTTCCTGCCACTCTCAAAGGGTCAACGGGGCACAGATGAGCTTTACCTTTACTTTTCCTTCTCTTCAATCCTTTGGCTCCGTCGCATTATTGGCGCGTCGTGAGGTCAGTCTATGTATGCACAGGGAAGTCACTATGGAAACACGATATAGATGCCGCACTTCATGGCCCAGTCAGTTCATACAGGGCTGGATGGACAGGCGGCGATGTGTGTTGTGTCTGTTGCATTTTGAACGGCCCTCACACACATGGGAACACACTAACGTACTTACCTTGTCCTTGCATCTATTCTTTCACCCACACAAGCTCTGACACGTTCATTCATCCACAAAGTTACTGCATAATTCTCACCCACTAGACCTCCCCACCTCATTACCCCACTGATTCATTCACCTCTTCCTCCACCTATTCAGCTCACACACAAGGCAACAGATCCACATACCAAATTTCTTCATGCAGTTATTCTTCCACCCACATAACCACTATCACATTCATTGATCCATAAGTTTGTTGCATAATACTCAACCACTAGACAGCTCACCCACCTCACTCCCCACTCATTCATTCACCTGTCTCTATACTCATTCAGCTCACACATTTTAATTGGTGAAAAACTAAACAACGCTCGCCCACTCTGCAACAGGCAAACCCCGTTACCACACTCCTTCATTCATCTGTTTTCCATTCACCTTCATTAAAGCTCCATCGCTGCCTCAACCACTACGCAACGCACCCACTTGATTAACGCACTCATTCACTCGATTTGGCACCCGCTCAAGCCTTTCCACACGCCTTCATTAAGCCACGTGTTTGCTGCATGCACCACCGCGTTCACCAGCCAAGCAACACATGCACACTTGACTACCTCACTCACACGTGCCTCCCTTATTCACTCATTGACACCTGACTAATTTATCCACTCATTTATACCTGTCTCACTTTCACATCTGACTCCCTCACTCCCTCATTCGCATCTGACTAAATCTCTCGCTTATTCACACCTGACTAACCCACTCATTCACACTGGCTACCTCACACTCATGAACACCTATACCTACCTCACTCACTCATGAACCTCAGCCATTCCATTCATCCAACAACTACATTCACCCAAACATATTCACACACACACACACGAAGGCCCCCAAAAGCTATCAAAGAAGTGTTACCATAGAAATTATTGTCTATTAAGTCTAGTTTATTTGCAAGCTACAAGACTAATGGCAAGGAGAGCGGCGTTCATCTTCCCTCGTCTAAGCTTTGCCTCATACTGGCGGTGGCGGCGGCGGGTAGCGGTGCGAACGGTCTCTGGCTGTTCACTAGAGGGCAGCAGGCGCTCGATAGGTGGCTGTGGTGTGCGGTGCAGCCTAGCGCGGTTGTGTTAGTGTTGCTATTTTAGGTGTGGACTCCATGGCATTACCTACTCAATCATTCACGCTCTCCTTCATTCATTCTCTTCATTCACGCATTTCCTGATACACACATCCACGCACGCACGCACCTTTTATAACGGTGTGGACTCGATTACTCACTCACTCATTTACTCACTCGTTGACTCGTTCATTCAAGTCATTCACTTATTCCCTGATACCATTGATTAGTAATTTTTCTTTTAAAGCCCCCCATTTGTCCTGTTATCGTTCCCACACTTCTGCTTACTGACCAGGCTGTGTCCTGTTTTAAAGAACGTAACTCGTTTAATCAATATGTAAGTTAATATATTGCGTTCGTTTTCTCTCTCGTTGAAAGTCCCCCCCCAGTTGTGTTATCATTCCCACCGTTTTCGCTTTGCTACTGCGCTTCTGACCGAGGTGTGTGTCCTACTTTAGAAGGAGAAAGAAGGGGTAACTTACTAGATCAATAATTAAGTTAAGATGTTGCCAGTTTTTCCTCTCATTTTACTTCCCTATCTTTCCTGTTTTCGGCCTCCTCGTTCCTGCCTTTCTACAGTTCTTTACCGTCCAATGTGAGTCCTGTTTTGGAGAGAGAGAGCGAGGGACTAATTTGTTTGATCAATATGCAAGTTTTTATTTCATTTTGCGTCCTCTTTTGTCCTGTGTTTCCCCCGCTCGTCCCTGCCTTGCTACAGGGCTTGCCGTCCAATGTGTGCCCTGTTTTAGAGAGAGAAAGCGAGAGACTAATTTACTTAATCAATATGCAAGTTTTTTTTCTTCTCATTTTGCATCCTCTTTTGTCCTGTACGTGTTCACCCTGCTCGTCCCTCCGTTGCTACAGTTCTTTGCCGTCCAATGTGTGTTCTATATTAGAGAGAGAGAGCGAGGGACTAATTTGCTTGATCAATAGGCAAGTTTTTTTTTCTCATTTTGCATCCTCTTTTGTCCTGTATTCCCCCCGCTCGTCCCTCCGTTGGTACAGTTCTTTACCGTCCAATGTGTGTCCTATTTTAAAGAGAAAGAGCGAGAGAGCGAGGGACTAATTTGCTTGATCAATAGGCAAGTTTTTTTTCTCATTTTGCATCCTCTTTGGTCCTGTGTTCCCCCGCTCGTCCTGCCTTGCTACAGTGCTTACCGTCCGGCGTGTGTCCTGCTTCGGAACTTTTTTGATCGATAAGTAATATAACGTGTGTATATATGTATGTGTATTGCGTTTTTTCCTCATTTTGTTTCCGTCCGTTTTTGTTGCGTCCGCCCCGCTCGGCCCTGCTTTGCTACAGTTCATACCAATCAAAGTGTGTCCTACTTTAGAGAGAGAGAAGGGAGTATCTTTATGATGAGTATGGAAGTTAATACATTACGCTGTTCTCTCATTTTTCTGTACAGTAAGTCCCTATTTCCCCTGTTTTCGTATGTGCCACCCGTCCTTGTTTCCTACCGTGCTTCCCGTTCAGTGTGTCCTATTTGTGGAACTTTTAATCGATATGTAAGACAGTATGTTGTGGTTTCTTCGCCTATATTTCAAGTACACTAAATCTCCCATCTGTCCTGTGTCCGCCCCGCTCGTCCCTGCTTTGCCTTAGTGCTATACCACCCACCGTGTCCTATTTTGGCACTTTTTTGATTGATATGTAAGATAATATGTGCGTGTATGAGTGTGTGTATTGCGTTCTTTTTCCTCTCATTATGTATCCATCTGGCCTGTGTCCGCCCCACTCGTCCCTGTCTTCCTTTAGTGGTTTACCGCCCACCGTGTCCTATTTTGGCACTTTTTTGATCGATATGTAAGATAATATGTGCGTGTATGAGTATGTGTATTGCGTCATTATGTATCCATCTGTACTGTGTTCGCCCCGCTCGTCCCTGCCTTGCTACAGTGCTTACCGTACAGTGTGTTCCATTTCAGAGAGGGTAACTTTTCTGATCAATAGGTTAGGTAATAAATTCCGTGCACTAAGTCTCCCATCTGTCCTCTTTTCGTCCCCGCTCGTCCCTCCGTTGCTACAGTGCTTGGCGTCCAGTGTGTCCTACTTCCCCGGTCGTAAAGCATCGTTAACCCCCTGCCGACAACGTTAAGGTAAAGAATATGCCAACTTCCCTCCTAAGAGCCGCAACCCAGACCTGATGGGGACGCCTTGTACGACCGAACACTGGGAAAGAGAGAGAGAGAGAGAGAGTCTGTGTCTGTGTGTGTGTGTGTGTGTGTGTGTGTGTGTGTGTGTGTGTGTTGAAGTAGACAGAGGCAACTCAAAATACCGTCACTGAAGCAAAGATATTTCAAGAACAAAAATATAATAATTGATCTAGTGGCAGAGGTGTGTAGGAGGAGGAGGAGGAGGAGGCGGAGGAGGAGGAGGAGGAGGAGGAAGAAGCGTAAGTTAAGGAAGATAGGAGATGTCTTTCAGCCTCCTCTATCTCTCTTCTTTTCCTAGTTTCACTTTTTATGCGGCCAGTCGTGATTCAACCGGCCTCCTGCAGACTCCTTACGTTCTTATGTTCGTAGGTACTTGGTGTGTGTGTATGTGTGTAGGTGTACGAGAGCGCGTGTCCATAGTTGATGTACTGTAAGTGTGTTCGTGATTATTATATGTACGTGTTGGCCAGGGGTGAGTCTACTGTGTGCGTTGTGTCCTTACCTGAATGTTTACGGCGTGTCGTTTAGGCTTAAGCGGACGTGTGTCTTGGCGGGGCGTTGAGAGGTCTCGTTGGACTCCTGGGAAACGTTTCTTGGCGCTGCACTCAGGAGGAGGAGGAGGGGGAGGAGGAGGAGGAGGAGGTAGAGGAAAATGGAGGAAAGAAGAAAGAGGGAAAGGAGAGGAGGTGGTAATGGCCGGTGCGAAAGAAGATAGATGAGAAGGATGAAGGTGAGGAGAATAATGTGTAAGATTAGAGGGAAAAGAGGAAGATAAGGTTAAGGGTGATGGGGGAAAGAAAATAGAAAAGAGGAAGATGTGGAGGCGGAGGAGGAGGAGGAGGAGGAGGAGGAGGAGGAGGAGGAGGAAGGCCATCACATCTCCAGTAACAGCCTCCTTCTTCTTTCCTTTTTGTCCATCATCCTTTACTCCTGTTTTTCTTCTGTGCCTCCTCCTCCTCCTCCTCCTCTCCTAATCCTCCTCCTCCTCCTCCTCCTCCTCCTCCTCCTCCTCCTCCTGCCTCGCCCATAATCACTCCTCTTCCAGACCAAACTGTTTCATCTTCCCACATAATTTTTCTTTCTGGCTCCTCCTATCTTCCTTAACCTCCTCCTCCTCCTCCTCCTCCTCGCTTGATCTCACCGACTTCGTTCTAGTTTTTTCCTTTCTTCCTTACCTCTTTTTTTTTATCTTCCTCCTTTTCCTCCTCCTCCTTCTCTTCCTCCTCCTCTTGCGATTTTCTGTTCGGGTCGTGACTGGAATGGACTAAGTAAGACCTCGCGTTAGTCAGTCAGTCAGTCAGTTAGCCTTTTCGTCAGTCCGTCTTTCATTCATTCATTCAGTCAGTTAGTCAGTCATTAAGTGAGTCAGTCAGTTAGTCAGTCAGTCAGTCAGTCAGTCAGTTAGTTAGTCATTAAGTCAGTCAGTCAGTTAGTCAGTCAGTCAGTCAGTCAGTCAGTCAGTTAGTCATTCAGTCAGTCAGTTAGTTAGTCAGTCAGTCAGTCAGTCAGTCAGTCAGTTAGTCAGTCATTAAGTCAGTCAGTCAGTTAGTCAGTCAGTCAGTCAGTCAGTCAGTTAGTCAGTCAGTCAGTTAGTCAGTCAGTCACTCAGTCAGTTAGTCAGTCATTAAGTCAGTCAGTCAGTTAGTCAGTCAGTCAGTCAGTCTGTCAGTTAGTCAGTCAGTCAGTCAGTTAGTCAGTCAGTCAGTCAGTTAGTTAGTCAATCCTGTTGTCAGTCCGTTATTCATTCATTCATTCATTCAGTTAGTCATTTAATAATTAGTCAGTCAGTTGGTAGTCAGTCAGTCAGTCAGTAAGTCAGTCCTTTCGTCTGTACTTCCTTCCTTCCTTCATTCTTCATTCATTTATTCAGCGAGTGAGGGTGAGTGAGTGAGTAAGTGAGTGAGTGAGTGAGTGAATGAATGCCAGTCAATCCTCGAGTCACTCCTCCCCAGGGCTGACTCAGGGGACGGACCGCCTCATTGACTCACCGCGCCCAAACTCAATGAGCTGGCGGTGGAAATTTACGGTACAAGCCGCTAACGGGGCTCCGGGGACGTACGGGAGGAGGAACCAGCCAACTCTGACCACAGACCGCGCCGTAATCAAAGAAAAAGGTAGCCCAACCCAGCCCAACCATCACCACAAACCGCGCCATAATGCAAGGAGAAAGTAGCCCAAATCAACAACATAAAAAGTGTGGTTGTGAAAGAAGAGAGAGAGAGAGAGAGAGAGAGAGAGAGAGAGAGAGAGAGAGAGAGAGAGAGAGAGAGAGAGAGAGAGAGAGAGAGAGAGAGAGAGAGAGAGAGAGAGAGAGAGAATTAGAGAATAAAATGTAAATTCTCTCTCTCTCTCTCTCTCGGGAATCGATAATCAAAACATAATTAACTGAGTGTAACGTGTGTATCGGTAAATAACACGTGTGTGTGTAAAATAATAAAATAATAATAATAATAAACGGTTTATTTCATGAAGTACCAGGCAGCCCTAGAGCTGAAAATATACATCAATGGAAGATGAAATGAAATGAATGAGACAAATGAACAAAGTAGTATGATTGAAAATAAAAAAAAGTGTGTGTGTGTGTGTGTGTGTGTGTGTGTGTGTGTGTGTGTGTGTGTATTGGTCAACTCTCACCTTGGGTTCTGAAGGTGAATGGACTTGGTAAGACAGCCGTCATAATCTGATCTCGGACTAATGGTGTTACCTGGAAGCAGCGACGCCGCACAAGTTACCGCGACCGTCTGTACCAATCCAGTTCATTTCGCCAGCTGCCACCCACGCCCGCCTCCTGCTCGACCATCGGTAATAACGGTAAGCCGATACCAACTTCATAGTGAGAAATGAATTGCCAGACACATCGTTGACTGATTCGTGGCAGCGGGAGAGACATCTGTTGAATGGAGTGAATAAAAAATTCCCGGTCAACCACATCCTCGCATCAACCGGGTAGAAATGAGGAGCCAAACCTGGATCTACAGAAGTTAGATGAGATTACGGGAGTATACAGACCTTAATAAAATAACATCACTCGAAAGGACCTTCCAATAAATATTGTCTCACATGCTCGGCAGATTGACGAGCCTGCTGAGGTCGTTGCCTGGCAGCTGAACTTTATGGTCTGTCGACAGGAGGGAGAGGGAAACAAGGCTGGTTGTCCTTGGCCCTCTTGATGAAGGAGAGTGGTTGGTTTGACAGACGACAGCCGAGGGGGAACTTTGCAATATTCCAATCGCGCTGGACGAGCCCCTGATCATCAAGTCCTGCCGAGGGCCGGGGCGACACGGGCCGGGATGACGCTAGAGGCCTCCTGGTGACCTGAGTACCAAGGCAGGTATACAGGTCAGTGTTTTCGGGGAGACCACCAGACTGAAGGAAGGCGGCGCGCGTTCGACCGTGTGTTTTATTAAGGACGTAACGTTCTTCTGTACGCACTACGGCACGAGTGGAAGCGTCTGTGAGGGGCCGCGGCGGCGGTGCTGACTGAACCCGACAGCACCGGCTGCGTGACCAGGCTGGGCACGAAGAGGAAACTTTACCGTAGCGAGGTGGTCGATGGCAGCTGGTGGCCGGGGGTCCTCTTTAGTGGACCACAGCGGAGCACGTATAAAATGAGGAAAGTATAAAGTAGTGCAGACTTTGCTATTGAAGCTCGATGATGTACGGAACCTTTCTTCCCTCGACATCATGGAATCAACATAAACTTTTACTGCTGAAAAAAAGTGTATTTGACGGCGTGAGTGTAAAGAACGGTAAGACAAATTTTTTTTAGAATCAATGTGTCGGTGGGGATCGTGTGCCGTTCTGCGTCGGCGAGATGATCGTGCAGCGGTGCGACGGGCACACGTGTGCCTCGGCAAAGTGTTCCCAGGCGACGGGGCGCTGTTGTTCGTCATCGCCGCCTTCGCCAAAGACAAATTGTGCCACACTCGGAAATGGTGTGTTTGTTGGAAAAAAAAATGTATACATGTTATTTTAAGAAAAAATAACATTTTTGAGACTACTTTTAATGTCATTTATATTATACACGGCTCCGAGTCCTGCTTCAGCGGGGAACTGAGACCCTTGAAAATATCGTTTAATATGGGCTTTTGAGCAGCTGTTGTGGGTTTGCATGACGAGGTGCACGGACGTTTGCTGCATGGAATTTTGGTGACCTCTGCCGGCATCTAATACTGTTTGCACGGAGGAAACTCTTCCAGCGACTGCGGGGAGGAAGCTCGGTGAGCCCGGTGGCCCGAGGCGCGCCGCAACCTGGCCCGTCAACCAGCACACCGACGAGCAGACACATGAAGAGCTTGATTAAAATATTTGTTAATTTTAAGCCGACATTGGATCTTTAAAACAGTCAGTTATTAACCCTACATTGTCACAGAGACACATAATGCCTTGCAGCCTTCCCTGTGTGTGTGTGTGTGTGTGTGTGTGTGTGTGTGTGTGTGTGCGCGCTTGTGCATGCGTGTGCGTGTGTGTGCATGTGCGCGCGAGTGCGACCCCCCAATACCTTATCGGGGACCCTTCCTTGGTACAGAGTATAGTTATTTGACGCAGATAGAGGAGGAGGAGGAGGAGGAGGAGGAGGAGGAAACTTGGAAGCAGGAGAAGTAGGAGGAGGAGGAGGAGGAGAAGACTGGGAGTAGGGGCAGAAGTATATATCATAAATACAAGGAGGAGGAAGAAAAGGAGTAGAAACAATTGTAGTAGTAGTAGTAGTAGTAGTAGTAGTAGCATCATCAGCATCAGCAGTAAGAGGAGGAGGAGGACGAATAGGAGCAGAAGAAGAAAGTGAAGAAAGAGGTGTAGGAGGACGAGGAAGGAGGGCAAGGAAGAGGACAGAGCCAGTCGATGTTTATGTTTGATTGGCTGACTGGCTTGGAATAGGAAATGAGCCAAAGGGTAAAGGAAGGGTAAGAATGAGGGAAGGTAAGGGAAGGCAGGAAGGGGCGTGAGGATGGGCCGGGGGAGTGAGGGAAGGAATAACAAGAAGGAAGATTTAATGAAGGGCTTAAGGAGAGTAGGGGAGAGATGGGCCGGTGGTATGTAGTTAGGGGAAGGGCAGGCTGGGGATGAAAAATGGGATACATATTGTGAGGGTGAGAGTAAGGAGAGTAAATGGATGCAGCACAAAGACGGAGGCGAGAGAGAGAGAGGGAAGGAGAGGGAACAAGTGAAAGATGTGTCGGAGATAGCGTAGCGAGCGATGATATGAGAAAGATGTGTGTGGGAAGGAGGGACGGAGGAGGAAGGGTAAGAAAAGAGAGGAGAAGGGAAGAGATGAGAAGCGAGGGCGGAATGATGAAGGGTGTGAAGGAGGGGAGGAAGGGGGGAGGGGGAGGGCCACCTTGGCACTGAGCGCCCAACTCGCCTCAGTTGCCCGGGCGACACGGCACGAGGAGGTTGTGGCCCCGTCCTCGCGCCGGTCTGGCCTCGCATCTGGCCCAGGCGACGCTCCGGGACATCGCCACAGCCTCCAGCCCCGGTACAACCCCCGCCCCGCCCCTCCCCTGCCCGCCACGTCCCCCCCGCCCCGCCCCGCCCCGTCCCACCCCGACTCACCTTCACAGTGTCTTGGTGTTACTTAATGTGCCTCGGGGCCGCAGCGACGCCCACGTAACACCCGCGGGCACGCCGCCCCCTCGAAGCCTCAGTGTGGCGATGTCCGCGAGGGGCGAGTAATGATGTGGCGGATTATTGATTATCACGCCATCCACTCATCCTCCCATGCACCCTCCCCCCCCTTACGCAGAACGACCGGTCGCTCCTCCCGGCGGCACGACCACAGGGGAGGGAGGGCGGCGCCTCCCCTGCGTCGGCCGTCCCTGCGAGTGCCGCGGACCGGTGGTGTGCGCCGCCCTTTGTGCCTCGCGGGAAAGAGTTTAGACTTCAATCAAACAGCCGCAGGAGACAGACGGCCCGCCGCAGTGAATGCCTCCACGCCCGGCAAGTGGTGATGCAGCGCCCGGGGCACCGCTCGTGTGAATAACGAACGTCGCTGGCCACGACTCGCCGCGGCCCTGCCTCCCCTGCCCGCCCCTCCCCTCCGCCTCTGAAGTGTCACTCACCACAACCAACTTAAGAAAATTTCACTCGTGTCTCCGCTGGAACTTAACGCCACGATGCACGTTCCTCAGATGCCTGAGTTGAGAGGTGAGGCGCCGCGGGAGGCTGAGGAGGCGGCGTGTTGCGTCAGGTCAGGCCGAGGTGTTGAGAGGAAGGTGTCACCGCGGACTGGAAACACACGTCAATCAGGCGCTGCGTGTGTTTGTTTGTGTGTGTGTGTGTGTCTGTGTGTGTGTGTGTGTGTGTGTGCGGTGAAGTGTGAAAGGCAACGCTTGTTCATCTGAGAGAGAGAGAGAGAGAGAGAGAGAGAGAGAGAGAGAGAGAGAGAGAGAGAGAGAGAGAGAGAGAGAGAGAGAGAGAGAGAGAGAGAGAACGAAACAAACAAACAAAGAGAAAAAAAAAGAAACTAGCTTCTAAGTGGACAAAGGACAAAAGAGTGCGAAAGAATGACGGACGAGTGATCAAGAAAAAAGTGCTCGAGCTTTCATTGTTCTTGTCAGCTTTGGGAGACGAGGCGAAACTGTGAGCAGCGACGGTGTTTTGATGATCGTGATACCCGCCGAGCCCGTGATGAAAGGAAGAAGAGAGATGAAAGGAAGAGGGAGGAAAAAAGAGAGGTGAGGATAGGGTGGGGAAGGAGAAGAGGGAGGGAAGACAGATAGGGGATGGAGAGCAAGGAGGAGAGGATAGGGCTGGGATGGGAGGGGAAGGAGGGGAGGATAGGGATGGGAGGGGAGGAGAGGGAGGGAGAGAGGAGTGAGGAAACAGACCAATGGGGAAGAGTTGTGTTTGTGGGAGAAAGAAGAGAAAATGGAGAGAAAAAGAGAGAGAGTGGGAGAAAAGAAACCGTGTTTAAGGGAAAGAGAAAAGTGAGAACGGAGAGAAAAAGAGAGAGAGAGAGAGAGAGGGAGAGAGAAGAGACCGTGTTTGTAGGAGTGAAAAAAATGAGAAGGGAGAGAAAAAGCGAGAGAGAGGGAGAGATAAGTGAGAAAGGAGAGAAAAAAATAAGAGAGGGAGAGAGAAGTAACCCTGTATTGGTGGAGAGAGGTAAAAGTGGAGAGAAACAGAGAGAGAGAGAGAGAGAGAGAGAGAAGAGATAAAGGGAGGAAGGGAAGGAGGGAGAGAGAGAGAGGGGGCCTACAAGAGTAGTCCTAAAACTGGGAAAAGAAAAAAAAAAGTGAAAGGAGGAACTAAGGAGAGAAAACAGTGGAAGGAAGAGAGAGAGGCAATTACACTTAATCAGAGAGAGAGAGAGAGAGAGAGAGAGAGAGAGAGAGAGAGAGAGAGAGAGAGAGAGAGAGAGAGAGCCGGGGGAGCCAAGAGGAAGAGGAAGAGGATAGGAGATTGATGAGGAAGTAACCGTGAGAAGAGAGAATGGAAGAGGAAGGGAGGGAGTGGGAGCAAGAGGAAATGAAGAAAGGAAGAGTGAAGAGAGGAGTGAGCAGTGAAGAAAAAGATTAGACGAAAGGAAGAGAAGAAAAGTATGAAGAGAAACAAACGACGAAGAAAGAGAAAAAAAATGACAGTTGGTTTGCTGTTGAGAGGAAGAAGAACAGAGAGAAAATTGAGATAAACGAGGAGAGTAGAGACGGAAGGAAAGAAGTTAGGTGTGAAAAAAGAAAGATGAAAAAGGAAAGACAAGATGAAGAAAACAGCGGTGGAGTTAAGGGAGGAAAAATAAAAAAAGGGAGAGGAGAAAAGTGGGGAAAGTTAAAAGATGAAAGAAAAGGAAGGAGGAAAAAAGGAAGATTTGAACAGTGAAATGAAGACAATGATTTAGCAGAGTGAAAAGGTGACGTTTGAGAGGTCATCATCATCATTATCAGCAATTATTAGTCCTCTCCAGGTGACGGCCTTTCCTAACGTCCTCCATCTCTTCATTTATTGTTCGTGTACTCTCTCCTGCTCTAATGTCATCTCTCCACTTGGTCCTCTCTCTGCCCTGACTCTCACAATTTCTGATAAGTCTGTGTTAATTTGGCTTTCATCTTTCATCAGTAACACGCATAATGTGACCTGCCCAAGTCAATTTCATATTTTTCAATCGTCATTAGCATATCTTCAATCTTTGTCGGTTCTCTGATTCATCGTTGTCGCTTCCTATCTCTCCCAAAAGTATCCAGTCCATTTTTCCTTGAGCGCTTCTTTGCTTTATTTGAGGCGCCAAGTTCCCTAATTGTATGTTAGGACTGGGGGAATACACTGATGGTTAACCTTTCTCTTCAAGGCGAGTGTCAGATGAGAGTGAGAAAATAATGAAAAACTAGAATAAAAACGAGAATAAAGGAGGAAAACGGATAGGGAGGAGTGGAAGCATGGAGAGTCAGGGAGCAGAGAGAAAGGGAAAGAAGGAAGAGAGAGGGAAGGGAGAGGAAGAGGAAAGATAGAAGGGAGAGGGAGGGGGAAAGAGGAAAGGGAGAGGAAGAGGAAAGATAGAAGGGAGAGGGAGGGGGAAAGAGGAAAGGAGAGGAAGAGGAAAGATAGAAGGGAGAGGGAAGGGAGGGGAGAGGAAAGAGAGAAGGGAGAGGGAGGGGGAAAGAGGGAAGGGAGAGGAAGAGGAAAGATATAAGGGAAAGGGAGGGGGAAAGAGGGAAGGGATAGGAAGAGGAAAGATAGAAGGGAGAGGGAAGGGGAAAGAGGGAAGGGAGAGGAAGAGGAAAGATAGAAGGGAGAGGGAGGGGGAAAGAGGAAAGGGAGAGGAAGAGGAAAGATAGAAGGGAGAGGGAGGGGGAAGGGAGGAAGAAGGGGAATATTATTATGTTTAGCAAAAGCCTTCCATCACAGTCCTATCCCCTTATTTTCCGTGGGCTCGAGCTTCAGTGATATGTAATCCTCTACTCTCTGCTATGCCTCCTCCTCGGTCATTATTTGCCGTCCTGTCAACTTATGAAACACTACTATCCTTCATCTTCATCTTCAGACCTATTTTCGAACTTCTTATTCAGTTCCTCGATCATTCCTTATAAGCTTTCCTCAGAATCACCAGCATTACTATGTCGTTTGTCATTCCAAGGGTATTAAGGCACTCGGCGTTTACTCAGAATCCTGTGTAATCGAACTTTTAATCCAGTCTATGGGAAAGAAGGAAAGAGAGATACGGATGGCGAGAGTAGGGAAGAAAATAAAGTGAGATGGAGAAGGATGATAGGAGCAGAGAGGAGGAAGATAAAAGTGAAGAATAAATGGAACGAAATCATGGTGTGTGTGTCATGGGGTAATTAAGAAGAAAAGGGAGAGAGGGAGAGAAGTGAGGAAAACAGTGTGAAGGGGATAGAAGAGAACTGCAAGAGTGAAGATGAGAAGAGATAAGAAGAGAAAAATGATGAGAGAGAGAGAGAGAGAGAGAGAGAGAGAGAGAGAGAGAGAGACGAAAATGCATGGGGTGATGGGGGGGGGGGGTACTCCGCTACAACGATTTGAGCCTGAAATGAGGTCACGAGGTCAGGAGGTCAAGGCTAGCTGGGGTCACGCCGCGAGTTTGGAGGCCACGAGGGCGAAAGGCGGCAAACACGAGGGCAGCGAGACACGAACATGACGAGAGGGAGAGAGTTAAAAAAAAAGAGAAAAAAAAAAGAGGAAGAAATAAACGGAAAATGTATGGAAGTGTGCAGCTATTTTTTGAAGGGGAGAGTTAGGAGGGAAGAGGGGGAGGGGAAGAGGGGGAAGAGGGGAGTGGAAGAAGAGGAGGAAGAAGGAGAGGGAGGAGGAGGGGGAGGAGGAAGAGGGGAGAGGAAGAAGGGAGAGGAAGAGGGGAGGGGATGAGGGGAGGGGAAGACGGGAGAGGAAGAGGGGAGGGGAAGAGGGGAGAGGAAGAGGGGAGAGTAAGAAGGGAGAGTAAGAAGGGAGAGGAAGAAGGGAGAGGAAGAGGGGAGGGGAAGACGGAAGGGGAAGAGGGGAAGGGAAGAGGGGAAGGAGAGCGAGAGGGGAAGGAGAGCGAGAAGGGAAGGAGAGAGAGAGAGGGGAAGGAGAGAGAGAGAGGGGAAGGAGAGAGAGAGAGTGTAAGGAGAGAGAGAGAGGGGAAAGAGAGAGGGGAAAGAGAGAGAGGGGAAAGAGAGAGAGGGGAAAGAGAGAGAGAGAGAGAGAGAGAGAGAGAGAGAGAGAGAGAGAGAGAGAGAGAGAGAGAGAGAGAGAGAGAGAGAGAGAGAGAGAGAGAGAGAGAGAGAGAGAGAGAGAGAGAGAGAGAGAGGGAGATGATGACAATAATGATGATGACAATGATGATGATGATGATGACGATAGCGGTGTTATCTAAAGGGTCTTGAGTGAACGTGAATAATGAGTGGTTGTGAACACGCTCGTGGAATGCTGACAATGACGATGATAGTGGTGATGGTGATGATGAGTGTGGTGAGGGAAGAGTTCATCGTGGTTATTATGTTCGTATGTAAAGGAGGAAGTGTCGAGGATAATGAAGGAGGTCATAATGGTGATTGTGTAATGAGAGGGACTATTCATCGTGTGTTATTTATGTAAAGTGTGTGTGTGTGTGTGTGTGTGTGTGTGTGTGTGTGTGTGTGTGTGTGTGTGTGTGTGGGTGTCCTTCCGTTCAGCCACCTATGAATGTTTTTGAAGGCTGAGTGAAGCTTGTGGCAGTGTGTGGGTTCCCTCTCCCCTCCCCTCCTCTCCCCCCCCCTCCTTCACCGTCCCCTCTCTCCCTCCCTTCTATCTCCCCTCTCTCCCTTCCTTCCCCACACGCCGTCCCGTCACTCAAACTGTATCCCTTTCCCCTACCTCTCCCTATCCTCTTTCCCTCTCCCTCTCCCTTCCTTCTTTACCGGTCTCACCTCTCCTTCCTCCTTTCTCTCCTTTTCTTCTTCTCTTTCTCCTTCTCCTTCCTTTCCTCCCCTTCCCTTCCTCTCCCTTTCCCTTTTCCCTCTCCCTTTCCTTTTCCCCTTCCCTCTCTTTCCTTCTCCCATTCCTCTCTCTCTCTCATTGTTTCTATTCCTCCCTCTCCGTTTTCCTTTTTTTAATTGCTGTTTTTCTCTTTTATCATTATTTTCTCTCATTCATCTTTAGTATATCCATGTTCCTTCCTTTATCCCTTTTCCCTACTTTATTCTCCACTTTCCCATTCCTTCTCTTTTTTTTTTACTTTGATTTTAGTCTGACTCTTTCTCATTGTTCTTTCTTCTTGTTCTTCTTTTTGTTCTCATTCTGTCTCTTGCTCTTCTTGTTCTTGTTCTTCTCACGTTTTCATAATTATCTTCTTCTCTTAACATATTTTCCAATCTTTTTTAGTATTGTTTTCTTTTTTCTTTTTTCACCCTCTTCTCATTTTCATCTCCTTTGCATTCTACTCTCATTTTCCTCCCTCCCCGTTTTCCTCTTCCCCTGAATTTTCTCGCTATTTCTCTCCCTATTGTTCTTTTATTCTTTGTTCCTTCCTTTTGACTCAGTTTCTTTTTTTTCTTTGTTTTTTCCCTGCTTCCATTTTCCTTCTTTCTTTCTCTTTCCTTTTTTAATTTCTTTTCTATTCTTCTTTCTTTCCGTTCTTTTTCTCCCAACCTTCAATTTTTACTTCTTTCCTTCCTCTCCTTCCATTCATCTATTTTATTCTGTCCATTGTTGTTTTTCCTTTTCATCTGCATTTCCTTCCATTTCCATTTTCATTTCTTTCTTTCTTTATTTTTCATCCCCTTCACTGTTCCTTTTCTTCTTTCTTTCTTTCCGTCGCCTCTTCCCCATCTTTATCCCTCTCACCATTTCCACTTTCGCTTCCACTCCATTATCCCACTCCTTCCTCTCCTCCCCTTCCTTCCCATCAATCTGAGCTTTCCCTTCTCCTCCCTCTCATTGCTATCCCTTCCCTTCCCTTCCCTTTCCTTCCCTTCCCTTCCCTTCCTCTCCACTCTCCCTCGTTTGCTCTTCATGTTCCCATTATCTCCCTTCACCTTTCCCCTTTTACTGCCCATGCTTTCCCTCTCCTCCACTTACTCCTCTTCCTCCACCCTCCGTCCAATTTATGTCCATTTTCCCTCCACCTCTCTCTGTTCCCTCCTTCGTTAATTACTTTCCCTCCTCTCCCTCGTTTCCCATTCACTGTTCTTCCAGTTCTCCTCATTTTCACTGCCCTCCCTGATTCCTCCCTTCCTTCCTTTCCCACCCTGTCGAGTCTTTTCGTTTCCTTCATTTCCCTAATTCCTCTCCTTCCTCTGCTTCCCGATCCTCGTTCTTTGCTTCCTCACTCTTTTTCGCCTTCAGTATTTGCTCACTTCTCTTGAAAATTCGTTCCTTCCTTCTCCTCTTCCCTTTCCCGTCTCCCTTCCCTTCCCTTCCTTTTTTTTCACCCTTCTCCCTTTCCCTTCCCCAGCCTCAGAGCTTGTCGCAGCCTTATTCGGAGTAGCAAACGCAACTATGAAAAGCAAATAGCGCGCGAAATCAAAACTAACTCCAAGAAATTCTTCACGTACATAAGATCGAAAAAGAAAGTAAAATCCAATATTGGTCCCCTGACAGACGAGACTGGATCTGTAACTCAGGACAGTAAACAGATGGCCAGAATCCTCAACAGTAACTTCGCATCCGTATTCACAGTCGAGGACATCGAAACCATTCCCGAGAGCCCTGCCCCGCCGAGTGAGATCACGCCGCTGGAAATTGACTCAATATGCGACCAAGAAGTAAAAAAGTACTTGGACAAACTCGACACGAACAAGTCAACGGGACCCGACAGTTTGTCCCCGCGGTTATTAAAAGAGCTTAAACAACAAATACTTCAACCACTCACTACCATATTCAACCGGTCAGTTCAACTAAACAAGGTCCCGGAAGACTGGAAGATGGCGAACGTAACACCGATTTTCAAAAAGGAGACAAAAGCGTTGCATTAAACTACAGGCCCATAAGTTTGACATCAGTGGCAGGAAAAATACTCGAAAAGATTATTAGAGATAAACTTGTTAAGTTTCTAGAAAACAATAATGTAATCTCCGACACCCAGCATGGCTTCAGAAACAAGCGCTCCTGCCTAACGAATTTATTAGACTTCTTCCAAGGTATATATAAGAACTGGGATGCCCACATCCCCAGTGATGTTATATACCTGGACTTTCAGAAAGCCTTCGACAAGGTACCGCACGAGCGACTCCTAAGAAACTGCACTCGGCGGGCATCGGAGCCAATCTGATCGCGTGGATAAGAGATTGGCTCACCGACAGAAAACAACGAGTACTACTCAACGGACAGCCTTCCGATTGGCTACCAGTCACTAGTGGAGTGCCTCAAGGGTCAGTGCTGGGACCCATCCTCTTTATCATATATATCAATGACCTAGAATCAGGACTGAAATCCACAATATCGAAATTTGCAGATGACACCAAGGTGGGTGGAGATGCACTCACAAAGACCGACTGCGAAATCATTCAGAAAGACCTCAATCACATTATCGAATGGTCGGAAAAATGGCAAATGTCTTTTAATGTTGACAAATGCAAAGTCATGCACATTGGGTCCCAAAATAGTAACCACACATACATCATGAATGGGAGACCTCTGCAAGCGATGCAGGAGGAAAAGGATCTTGGAGTCACTATCAGCAGTGACCTGAAACAAGCGAATCACTGTAAAAAAGCATACAACAAGGCCAACATTATGCTCGGGTTCATAGCGAGGAACTTCGAGTGTAAAACACCAGACGTGATGCTATCCTTGTATAATTCCATGGTAAGACCGCACCTCGAGTATGCAGTGCAGTTCTGGTCTCCCAATTACAGAAAGGACATTGCTTTACTGGAAAGGATTCAACGACGCGCCACAAAGATGATTCCAACCTTCAGGGCTCAACCGTATGAGGAACGACTCAAGCGACTCAATCTCTTTACATTGGAGAAAAGACGCCTACGAGGGGACATGATTCAAGTCTTCAAGTATCTAAAAAAGTTCAATAACGTCGATTACTCCAAATTCTTTGAACTGCAAACCATCTCAAGAACTAGAAATAACGGTTTACCCATTCAGTCGAGTCGATGTAACACAGACATTGGAAGGAGTTTCTTTTCAAACCGAGTCATCCGCCACTGGAACAATCTTCCCTCAGAAGTAGTAAATGCGAATACCATCAACTCCTTCAAATATAGAATCGACCGTCATTTCGCTGCGTCAGGAGTAAACTGAATAACGAGGGGCTTCCATCTGCTCCTCAATATCGAGGTGCTTTCATCTGCTCACCAAGCCCCAAGTGGCGGTCGAGCAGATTAAATCACCCAAGCGGGCGACCTCGTAATGAGCCAATAGGCTTTCTGTTGCCTGCATTTCCATGTTTCCATGTTTCCATGTTTCTGCCTTCTTTCCCTTCCCGTCTCCATTCCCCTTCCCGTCTCCCTTCCCTTCCCCTTCTTTTTCAGCCTCCTCCCCCTCCCTTCCCCTTCCCGTCTCCCTTCTCTTCCTCTTTCTGCCTCCAACTATTGCTTAAATGACACTCTCATAGGCAGGTCTGGGTGCGAGAGAGATTTAGGGGTCTTAGTGAGCTCTGATCTCCGTCCAAGGGCACAATGCATTCAAGCTAGAAATCGAGCAAATAGGGTACTGGGATTTATTTCAAGGAGCGTAAGCAACAGAAGCGCCGAAGTCTTCCTCAAACTATATTTAGCATTAGTTAGACCTCATCTTGACTATGCGGTTCAGTTCTGGTCACCTTACTATTGAATGGATATCAAAATGTTAGAATCGGTGCAGAGGAGGATGACTAAGATGATTCAGGGGTTGAGAAACTTGCCATACGAGGAAAGACTCAAACAGTTAAACTTGCATTCTCTAGAAAGGCGAAGGGTGCGTGGATACATGATCGAAGTTTATAAATGGATGAAGGGCTTTAATAAGGGGGATATTCATAAGGTTTTGTTGGTAAGAGAACCGGGTAGGACACGAAGTAATGGGCTTAAACTGGATAAATTCAGATTCAACAAGGACATAGGCAAAAATTGGTTTACTAACAGGTTTTGTGGATGAGTGGAATAGGCTTAGCAGTCATGTGGTAGGTGCCAATACAATTGTCACATTCATAAATAGATTAGATACATTCATGGATAGCGATATTAGGTGGGGTTAGATACACGGGAGCTTAAGGTCAAAGGAGCTGCCTTGTATAGGCCTACCGGCCTCTTGCAGACTCCAACGTTCTTATGTTCTTATGTTCTCCTCCCTTCCCCTTCCCGTCTCCCTTCCCTTCCTCTTTCTGCCTCCTCCCCCTCCCTTCCCCATCCCGTCTCCCTTTCCTTCCCCTTTCTGCCTCCTCCCCCTCCCTTCCTCTTCCCGTCTCCCTTTCCTTCTCCTTTCTGCCTCCTCCCCCTCCCTTCCCCTTTCTGCCTCCTCCCCCTCCCTTCCCCATCCCGTCTCCCTTTCCTTCCCCTTTCTGCCTCCTCCCCCTCCCTTCCCCTTCCCGTCTCCCTTTCCTTCCCCTTTCTGCCTCCTCCTCCTCCCTTCCCCTTCCCGTCTCCCTTCCCTTCCCTTCCCTTTTCTGCCTCCTCCCTCCTTCCCCTTCCGTCTCCCTTCCCTTCCCTTCCCTCTCTGCCTCCTCTCCTCCTTCCCTTCCCGTCTCCCTTCCCTTCCCCTTTTCAGCCTCCTCCCCCTCCCTTCCGCTTCCCGTCTCCCTTCATTCCCTTCCTCTTTTCACTCTCCTCCCCCTTCCTTCCTCTTCCCGGCTCCCTTCCTTTCCTCTTTTTATCCTCCTTCCTCTCCCTTCCCTTCTTCTTTTTTGTATTTCTATTCCTTCCTCGTCTCTTTCCCCTCATCTCTTTCTTTTGTCTTCTTTCTTTATATCTTTTCTATTCTTTCCTTTTTTTCCCGTTCCCTTTCATTTCTCTTCTTGTTCTTCTTTCATACACCTTATCATCTCCTTCAGTTCCTTTTTCTCCTTCCTTTCTTTCCCTCACCGTACCCCTTTCCTACCCCTTCCCGTTTCTCTCTTCTACTCTTTCCGGTCTCAATTTCACTTTCCTTCTTCATTTCCGTTTGTTTTATCCTTCTCTTTTAGCATTACCTTCCCTTCCCACCTCCTTCTCGTCCCTCCTCACTCCCTTTTCCCGTTTCTTCCTTTTCCTTCGTATCTATTTCGCCTCCATCTTTCCTTCCCCATTCCTTCTCTTTATTTTTCCTTCCCCTTTGCATCTTCCCTTCCCATCTTCCCGTCTCTCATCCCCTTCCCGTCTCATTGCCTCACCTGCCTCTCCTCCCCTCTCCCCCGTTACCTGCCGCAGCCTTGGGGACAGCCGGCCACTCTCACACAGGTGTACTCGTCCTCTCGTTAATTAGAGGTGAGGCCGCATAACGCTGCCGCCTCGCCGCTCAACCAGGAATAGATTGGGAAGGAGGCAGCGAGCGGCGGGACGAATTTTAGCTGCCTGGGGATAGCCGTCGAGTGTGTTATATTGCGGTGTTCGTGCGGCTGGTGTGGTTACTGTTGTGGTTATTATTTGGATTGTTTTTTATTGATTTTTATTGTTATTATGGTTATTATTATTGTTATTATTATTATTTGATTTCGTTTGCGAACACACACACACACACACACACACACACACACACACACACACAGAGAGAGAGAGAGAGAGAGAGAGAGAGAGAGAGAGAGAGAGAGAGAGAGAGAGAGAGAGAGAGAGAGAGAGAGAGAGAGAGAGAGAGAGAGAGAGAGAGAGAGAGAGAGAGAGAGAGAGAGAGAGAGAGAGAGATTTACGAGCATACACAAATTCGTAGTTACAATAAATTTTTCATACGATCACAAACACATAAATCTCCTGGAATTCATCCCCACAAAATCACGCATGCACACACACACACACACACACACACACACACACACACACACACACACACACACACACACACACACACACACACACACGCACACGCACACACACACACACACGCGGGTTCATAAACACTTTCTTTCACGCAAATATGCACGGATTCAATATATATGTAAATAGACTCATCGACCAGCAAACACACACACACACACACACACACACACACACACACACACACACACACACACACACACACACACACACACACACACACACACACACACACACACACACACACACACACACACACACACACACACACACACACACACACACACACACACACACACACACACACACACACACACACACACACACACACACACACACACACACACACACACACACACACACACACACACACACACACACACACACAGAGCTCAAAGTTAAAGGCGTCAACATATTTTTCTGGCCGTAATGAGTGCGAGGTAAAAACAGTCGTAGGAGAAAGTATTGTGTGGAAAGTCTTTCGTCATAAACGTTCATGGGCGACACAAACGTCCGGGAAGGGAAAAATGTCTCCTCTAAACGAAAAAGGAAAAGCATTGTATGAATTTATGAAGAGAATTGTGTCGGTGATGAAAATAATTAAATACTTTGCGAACGTTGTGATATGTGACGTACTCCATATTAAAGCAACAACGACCTTTGAGCAAATAAGTTTTTTTGAATAATAATGAACTGTAGTGCTATATCGAAGACTGCGTTAATGAAGCAGAAAAATGAAAAGAACATGTTAAACGTGTACTCTAAGAAAATTATGAGGAAAACAACATATCTTAGCCGCCAGATTAAAGCAAGATCATACGTTTATTGAAAAGAGAGTGGAAAATTATACTCTGACAAGAAAAGATAAATAATATAAAGTTTCAAAAGCTGACGCATAACTGAAGCGACATAACGTATTTAATTCATGCAAACGTATTTTTGTGATGTATGACCTGGATTTGAGGGTATGAATAATTGTTGATTGGAAGTGAAGTTTGGTGTTATGAAAGTCAAGACAAAAAAGTTCTGAACCAAATGGAAATTTTGTGAAGCCGTAAATGATTCATCGCGTGCGTGGGTGGCGTGAAGGAGTTGCGAAATAGCTGCGTCGAGACACCTGGTGATCTGGGCAGCTGAGCGCCTTGACACCTAACAGTCAGCAGGTGGACGAGGCGGTGAGGCGTCGACGGGGCACAGAAGGGCCGCGAGGAGGGAGTTTTGTGTTGATAGGAAAGAGTTCAAAGCGACTGAGAACGAAAACAGCTGCCTGGAAGTGCGAGAATATAAGACTTTTTCCGTGTATATTTTAAGAATCAAAATGGAAAACCGAAGAAAGAAAGCGGAAAACGGTGAGAATACGAAGGAGAAACAGCCTCTTGAAACGGCACGAGGGCAGACTCTCCCTTATGTTTGTTTTGGAAGTGACCAGCAGCCGAGGAGGAAGAAGGGAAACTAAGAGAGAAGTGAGCTTCTGAAATGAAGAAGTTTTCCTGTTTTACGCAAGAGAAAACGCATTCACAGGAAACGAACGATGAAGAGAACTAGAGCGGGAAAAGCAGAAAACCAAACACCATTTCCATTAACCGTGTGGGAAACAAAAAGAGAACAAAAAACAAACAAACAAACAAACACCACTTCAATTAACTGTCTGAAATAAAAAATGCTGATGGACTAGTGTGGAAAAAAAAGACTGCAAATGGAAATAATGAAAGACTAGACTGTTACCCAGGAAGTGACGGCGAGATCAGATAACAAGAACACCAAAAAGAAGATACGAGTTTTATAGAGTTTTCTGTGTTTCAGGAAAATGACAAACTAACAGTGACTCAGGTGTTAACTGTGCATGCGGCGGAGAGACACAGCTGAACATGTAGAGTGGAACGCACACACGCACGCACAGGTAATACTACTAGTGACAGGTGCAAAAAATAAGTATTGTTGGTGAAAATATTGTACAGAATGTTGAGAAATATATGACTTTAATTCTTCTAGTGTTTCAGATTTTTTTTCTGTGTGTGTGTGTGTGTGTGTGTGAGAGAGAGAGAGAGAGAGAGAGAGAGAGTGTGTGTGTGTGTGTGTGTGTGTGTGTGTGTGTGTGTGTGTGTGTGTGTGTGTGTGTGTGTGTGTGTTTGTACCAGTCTGTGTACCTATCACTCTGTCTCTTTGTATGTTTTCTGTTTGTCTGTGTGTGCGTGCATGTAAGTGTATGTGTGCGTGAGTGCAGAAGCGTGAGGGTGGTGGAGTAAGAAGCAATGGAGGTGTTATGTGCCGCAGGTGAGGCCGAGAAACACACACTAACAAGGGGCAGCACCGTGATGGGCCGTCCTTCCCTTGTTACATCACCGCGGAATGTTGCAGTGTGTGTGTTTAGGCGTCCGGGCCACCTGCTGCCGCGGCCTGCTTCATTAGAGATGCGGCTTAGCGTGTCTCGCCCAATTATAACACTTTAATTATACTAGTCGCGGGAGATTGATGCTTAATTGCACCATTCAACGTCCTCGGCACCTCCTGCAGGCCCCCGCTGAGGCTGAATGGAAGGGACATTGCCTCGCGGGGCCGTTGTGGTGCTCAGAATGTCGTGAGGTGCAGCTGCTAAGGGAAACTACTCACTCTGGAACAGCCTCCTTGACACTGTTTCCTTCTTACTTGGGCTTAAGCTCTTGCAGAAGGGAGGATTTCGCGAACTAAGTGTAATCGTATTTCTTGGCGTCTTCCTCTTGTCTTTTTTCATCTCCTTTGCCGTAAAAGAAGAAAAAAACAAACCTGATCCACACATTTTCTCACTTCTTGGTACTGTGTTTCCTCTTCCCTTGGTATTGAGCTCTTGCAGAAGGGAGGATCTAGCGAACTAACGTTATCAAATTTCTCAGCATTGTTCTGTCTTTTGCCCTCTCATTTATCGTTAAAAAGGAAAAAAAAAAAAAATGACCCACCTAGGATCACATTTCTTGCTACTGTATTTCCTCCTTCCTTAGTCTTAAGGTCTTGCAGGAGGAAGGATTTCGTGAACTAAAATATCCTCACAGTTTTTGCATCTTAGTCTGTCTTTCGTCTTCTCCTTTATCATCAATTTAAGGAAAAAATTATTCACACACCATCTCATATCAGTGCTAATCCAGTTCATGCACTAGTTTGAGGGAAGCAAGTGTGATGTTGATACGCATATTTATGGAGGTATCTATTTAAAGTGAGACGTCAGTAATCGATAGAGCTGTGTCCATTACTTTCCGTGAGAGGGCGCTGCGAGATGTATGTAAACGTATAACAGTAACTGAGACAAGACGGGCATGTTTGGGTTGATGCTTCCTGTCTCCAGTATACTCCGAGAAGGAAACAAGTGCATTGATATTATAAACACATGTATTGAGGGACTGGCTTTAAGAGTTATGACAGGAAACTTAAACTGTCTAGGGAATTTATGTTATGCATAAACTGAATGACTGACACACACACACACACACACACACACACACACACACACACACACACACACACACACACACACACACACACACACACACACACACACACACACACACACACACACACACACACGCACACTCAAAGAGAAACCAGTGAGAGGATAACAATCTACAAGCTCTTAACTTTCATGCTAAGTAATCGCCTTGCCCACAGGGACTGAAGGAGCGGTCGTGCTGTCAGTCATTAAAGAGAAAGTAAAGGTGTACACTCATTCCTAAAAGGTAAAGTTGGGAGCATACACTGTAGCTGTGCGTGGCGGCGGTGTTTATCTCCGTACCGTTAGTCCTTGGAGCCTGTGGTGGGAGAGAACATACAGAGACACAGTAAAGGTCCTCACTCATTCCTGGTGCAAAAGATAAAGAAAAGGTCATCACTCATTCCTGGTGCAAACATTAATTAAAGGGACTCACTCATTCCCTGTGCAAAGATAAAGAAAAGGTCCTCACTCATTCCTATTACAAAAGATAAAGAAAAGGTCCTCACTCATTCCTATTACAAAAGATAAAGAAAAGGTCCTCACTCAATCCTATTGCAAAAGATAAAGAAAAGGTCCTCACTCATTCCTGGTGCAAAAGATAAAGAAAAGGTCCTCACTCATTCCTATTACAAAAGATAAAGAAAAGGTCCTCACTCATTCCTATTACAAAAGATAAAGAAAAGGTCCTCACTCAATCCTATTGCAAAAGATAAAGAAAAGGTCCTCACTCATTCCTGGTGCAAAAGATAAAGAAAAGGTCCTCACTCATTCCTATTGCAAAAGATAAAGAAAAGGTCCTCACTCATTCCTATTGCAAAAGATAAAGAAAAGGTCCTCACTCATTCCTGGTGCAAAAGATAAAGAAAAGGTCCTCACTCATTCCTATTGCAAAAGATAAAGAAAAGGTCCTCACTCATTCCTGGTGCAAATGATAAAGAAAAGGTCCTCACTCATTCCTGGTGCAAATGATAAAGAAAAGGTCCTCACTCATTCCTATTGCAAAAGATAAAGAAAAGGTCCTCACTCATTCCTATTGCAAAAGATAAAGAAAAGGTCCTCACTCATTCCTATTGCAAATGATAAAGAAAAGGTCCTCACTCATTCCTATTGCAAAAGATAAAGAAAAGGTCCTCACTCATTCCTATTGCAAATGATAAAGAAAAGGTCCTCACTCATTCCTGGTGCAAAAGATAAAGAAAAGGTCCTCACTCATCCCTATTGCAAATGATAAAGAAAAGGTCCTCACTCATTCCTGGTGCAAAAGATAAAGAAAAGGTCCTCACTCATTCCTATTGCAAAAGATAAAGAAAAGGTCCTCACTCATTCCTATTGCAAATGATAAAGAAAAGGTCCTCACTCATTCCTGGTGCAAAAGATAAAGAAAAGGTCCTCACTCATCCCTATTGCAAATGATAAAGAAAAGGTCCTCACTCATTCCTATTGCAAAAGATAAAGAAAAGGTCCTCACTCATTCCTGGTGCAAAAGATAAAGAAAAGGTCCTCACTCATCCCTATTGCAAATGATAAAGAAAAGGTCCTCACTCATTCCTGGTGCAAAAGATAAAGAAAAGGTCCTCACTCATTCCTATTGCTAAAGATAAAGAAAAGGTCCTCACTCATCCCTATTGCAAATGATAAAGAAAAGGTCCTCACCTATTCCTGGTGCAAAGATAAAGAAAAGGTCCTCACACATTCCTGGTTCAAATGATAAAGAAAAGGTCATCACTCATTCCTATTGGAAAAGATGAAGAAAAGGTCCTCACTCATTCCTATTGGAAAAGATGAAGAAAAGGTCATCACTCATTCCTACTGCAAAATATAAAGAAAAGTTCCTCACTCAATCCTATTGCAAAAGATAAAGAAAAGGTCCTCACTCATTCCTATTGCAAAAGATGAAGAAAAGATCATCACTCATTCCTACTGCAAAATTAAAGAAAGGGTCCTCACTCAATCCTATTGCAAAAGATAAAGAAAAGGTCCTCACTCATTCCTATTGCAAACGATGAAGAAAAGGTCATCACTCATTCCTACTGCAAAATATAAAGAAAAGGTCCTCACTCAATCCTATTGCAAAAGATAAAGAAAAGGTCCTCACTCATTCCTGGTGCAAAAGATAAAGAAAAGGTCCTCACTCATTCCTGGTGCAAAAGATAAAGAAAAGGTCCTCACTCATTCCTGGTGCAAAAGATAAAGAAAAGGTCCTCACTCATATTGCTAAAGATAAAGTAAAGGTCCTCACTCATTCCTGGTGCAAAGAGAGGTCGTAAAGTACACGGGAAAATAGAATGATGCTTAAAAAAAAATGTTAAGCCTCCGTGCCATCGCAATGACGTGGAAAGAAACTCTACCTTTAATATTTCACACATTTTATTCCCAGCGGCAGAGACAAATGCGTGATGTCGGTTACTCGAATATTCATAGTGTGGTAACGATTTTATTGCACGCGATGGAAAATAACGGCACTTCGAGGCCCCGCAGGAGAGAAAAGCAGACAGCATACAAGCCGCTGGGCGTGGAATTGTTTTATAGCGGGAGAGAGCGGCGGAATATTTATGTAAGGCGCGCTGGGTCAAAGGGGGCGAGGCGTGATGGCCTGGCGTGACTGCATCGGCCGGGCGGAATGTTACGGTGATTTCCTTCTAACTGTGGCTGCACGTGGGGGCGAACGATTGTGTGTGGATGAAGGAGAGTGACTGGAGTTTTGAAGAGGTGACTGGCGATTTTGCTGAGCGAGAAGGCGAACGAGTGCGTGAATGGAGAGTGTTAGAAAGGTGACTGACGATCATGGCTACATTTGGTCAGTGTGAAGAGTGAATGGAGAGTGTGGGAGAGGTGAAGAGAATGACTGTGACTCCCAATTGTGGCTGCATGTGGAGGCAAATGCGTGAGTTTGTGTTAGAATAAGAGTGAATGGAGAGTGTGGGAAAGGTGAGGGGCATACACGGAGACTCTGACGTGTGTTGTGTCATATATTGTGCTTAGCTGATGATGGAATGGTGATTGCCTCTTGCTTGTGAACGAGTGTATAAGAGAAGGCGAAATGAGTAATGAGGGTGGGAATATGGAAGAGGTGCCATGGATGCAAAGTGACTGATGTGTGGCTTGCATGCCTGATATAGTTTGGAATCGTGTTTATAAGGCAAATATGGATGGATTGAGGCAGTGTAATGTGACTAGGAATATGTTGAAGAGTATACGTTGGAATATCTTAAGAGGCAGCGTAATGTGACTAAGAATATGTTGAAGAGTATACGTTGGAATATCTTAAGAGGCAGTGTAATGTGACTAGGAATATGTTGAAGAGTATACGTTGGAATATCTTAAGAGGCAGTGTAATGTGACTAGGAATATGTTGAAGAGTATACGTTGGAATATCTTAAGAGGCAGTGTATTGTGATTAGGAATATGTTGAAGAGTATACGTTGGAATATCTTAAGACGCAGTGTATTGTGATTAGGAATATGTTGAAGAGTATACGTTGGAATATCTTAAGAGGCAGTGTATTGTGACTAGGAATATGTTGAAGAGTATACGTTGGAATATCTTAAGAGGCAGTGTAATGTGACTAGGAATATGTTGAAGAGTATACGTTGGAATATCTTAAGACGCAGTGTATTGTGACTAGGAATATGTTGAAGAGTATACGTTGGAATATCTTAAGAGGCAGTGTATTGTGACTAGGAATATGTTGAAGAGTATACGTTGGAATATCTTAAGAGGCAGTGTATTGTGATTAGGAATATGTTGAAAAGTATACGTAGGAATTTTTTTAAGATAGCTTGGTCCAAGGAAAAAGATGGTGGAAGGCTAACAAAGAGTGCTAGAGTGTGGTGCATAGAAGGCGTAACGGGTCTTAAGAGAGAGGATGATGATGAAGATGAATAGATGATTGAGGTGAAAAATAGATGAGTGATTTTTTTTACCGCAAAGGAGACAGACCAAGGGCTTAAAAAAAAAGAAAACACTAATTAAAAAAAAAAAAGCCCGCTACTTACTCCCCCAAGTTTGATGAATACTCAGGGAATAACGAGAAACAGGGAGGGAGAGACAGGCAATGGTATTCGCTCGTAACCATCCCTCAAGTCAGAAATGCGTCACGTAAAGAGAGAAGGTGAATAGAGAAAGGGAACGAGTCAGCCAAAGTGTATATTCATAAACGTATCGAGCTCCCATTGCGACTCTTCCCCAAGGCCACAGAGAAGAGTAACCAGGTGTGTATAGATGTTTTTTCATGTTCATGGTGCAGAACCCGTGTAAAATTATCACCAGCATCACAAAACAGTCCATAAAAATTCCACCAGCTTTTACGAGTCTTTTCAAACAGGCGATCCGAGGTGCCGATACGGTTAATCATGCGGGTTCGGGACTGGTCAACGCAAAAACTACGATTATGTTAAAGTTACAAATGTGAGAGTCAAGTCAGTGTGAGCGTCAGTTACAATCATCATCATATGTGTTCATCGGCATTTACAACCTTAATAAAGTGCTCTGAAAATACACAACCGCAGAAGTGTGTCAGAGTTAACAGCGATACGTAACAGACCTTGAGTTACGTCCGCAGGTGTGTGTGTGTGTGTGCAAGTGTGTGCAAGTGTGTGTGTGTGTGTGTGTGTGTGTGTGTGTGTGTGTGTGTGCAAGTGTGTGTAAGTGTGTGTGTGTGTGTCGTAAATTTCCACCGTGTCAAAAGCTGCTCAGGGAAGGATCAATGGTGTGTGTGTGTGTGTGTGTGTGTACCGCCACTTACAGCCGCTAAAGAACGATGCGATAAAAGGCGGGAGTGGTTTATAGGTCACGGCCAGGGGAGGGAGGGGGAGGCGTGAGGTACAGGAGTGTGTGTGTGTGTGTGTGGGGGGTTATCTCCGCACAGGTGTTGGTGATGGCGATGGCGTGAGGATGGGTCTCTCTCTCTCTCTCTCTCTCTCTCTCTCTCTCTCTCTCTCTCTCTCTCTCTCTCTCTCTCTCTCTCTCTCTCTCTCTCTCTCTCTCACATTGCAAACCTCTTAAACAATTACTTTTCCTCGGTGTTTAATACTAACAGTCTTCCTCTCGCTACCACCAACACCAGTACTATTGTAAATCTCGAGCATGCATTGCCTAATTTTGAAATAACAACCGATGAAGTCCTTAAGGCTCTCCATTCACTTAAAACAAATAAAAGTCCCGGACCCGACAAAGTATATCCTTTACTGCTTAAAGAAACAAAGAGCGAAATACTCTCCTCCCTCACTACCGTATTCAATATGTCCTTGTGACAAGGCATCGTCCCTTCGGATAGGAAAAAGGCTAACATGACACCGATTTTTAAGAAAGGAGACAAAAAAATACCAGGTAACTACCGACCCATTAGTCTAACTTCAATTGTAGGTGAGCTACTCGAGAGCATAATGGGGATTCACAACATGGCTTCCGTAACAAAAGATCCTGCCTGTCAAACCTACTGACCTTTTATAACGATCTCTTCTCAATTTATGACGTAACCAAATCAGTGGACGTAGTCTATTTTGATTTCCAGAAAGCGTTTGATAAAGTCCCACATCATAAATTACTTTATAAATTAAAGCAAATAGGCATTGACGGTCAAGTATACCAATGGATCGCGAATTGGTTGAGCAACAGACAACAAAGAGTTGTGATTGACGGATTTAACTCAGAGTGGGCGCCGGTCACTAGTGGCGTCCCTCAGGGCTCGGCTCTTGGCCCAATGCTCTTCATTATTTACATCAACGACGTGGATGTTGGACTCAATAATCGCATTAGTAAATTTGCAGACGACACAAAGATTGGTAACTCGATTCTCACTGACGAAGACAGGCAAAGCCTCCAAGAGGATTTGCACAAAATTTCAGCTTGGTCGGATAAATGGGAGATACCCTTTAACGTAGACAAGTGCCAGGTCCTTCAAGTTGGAACAAAAAATAAGAAGTTCGATTACGAAATGCGTGGCGTTAAACTCACAAGCGTTCAATGCGTTAAGGACCTGGGGATTAAAATCGCGTCAAACCTCAAATTCTCACATCAATGCATCGATGCAGCAAATAAAGCGAACAGAATGTTGGGCTTCATTAAAATAAACTTTTTATTCAAGAATAAAGATGTAATACTTCCGCTCTACAATAGTTTAGTCAGACTCCACTTGGAATATGCGGTACAGTTTTGGTCTCCCCACCATGCAAAGGACATTGCTAAACTAGAAGGTGTTCAGCGTCGAGCAACAAAAATTATCCCTTCCTTGCGCAACAAATCCTACGAAGAAAGACTTTCCACCCTTAACATGTTCTCTCTTGAGAAACGTCGCCTCCGAGGAAAACTGATCGAATGTTTTAAAATACTTAATGGTTTCACGAATGTAGACAGAACAAAATTGTTTATGATCGATGACACTTTGCGAACGAGGAACAATGGCACAAAACTCAAATGTAGACAAGTAAATTCAGACTGCACCAAATTTTTCTTCACCAACGTTGCAGTGCGAGAATGGAATAAGCTCCCACCATCAGTGGTCCAGTGTAACACGATTGACACCTTTAAAAACAAGGTCGACCGTCACTTCCTTGAACTTAATATTAACTAGAGTAGAAAAGCAACGTTTTGGAGCCACCTGATTAATGTAAAATCACTTAGGTTTAAGGACAGACCACCTAGTCTGGACCATGGGGTCTGTGTGGTCTGACTTTCTATGTAAAAATCTATGTAAATCTCTCTCTCTCTCTCTCTCTCTCTCTCTCTCTCCTTTTTCTTTTCTCCTCTATTCTGAAGCGTTAAGTCCCCTCAACAGCTGGGAAGGAGACGCAACACCCTTAGGCAATAAATAACACAAGTAACACAACCATCTAGTATATTTCTTTCGCTTTACTTTGCTGCGTTAACTCGTCTCTCTTTATCTCTGTTCCTCTCCTTTTTTTCTATCTCTCTCTATTCTGAAGCGTTAATCCCCCTCAACAGCTGGCAAGAAGACGCAAACACTTAACATTTCTTTCTCTTTACTCTTTACTGTTAACTTATCTATCTGTCTCTATCTCTCTCTTCCTTCTCATTCCTTCTCTCTATTCTGAAGCGTTAATCCCCTCAACAGCTGGCAGGGAGACGCGAACACCCTCAGGCGATAAATAACACAACCATCAAGAGTCTAAACACAACACGGAGTAGTAGATGAAAGGAGAGAGCAAGGCGGAGAGCGGCCAGACAGACCAACACAGGCTGCTCTCCGCGTCTCCAGGAGGGTAGAGGCCGCAGGGACCGGAGACTCGAGGAGGACAAAGCCTTAAGTGAGTCGAAGGGGGCTGAAAGACGTAATTTCGGGTTTATTCTGGCCGTGAAGGGAGTCGTTGTCTGTCCGTGATTACCTGCGTGTGTGTGGAGAGCTGCAGGTGAGGGGAGGGATTAAGAATGGAGAGAGAGAGGGATGGAAGAAGCTGAATGTGAGAGTGATGGAAGAAAGAAATGGAAGGGAATGGAAGGAGTGGCTGGGAAAAGACAGAAAGGATAATAGGAGTACGTAAAGAAAGAACAACTGTAAGAAAAAAGCGAGAAACAGCTGAAGAAGGAAGGAGAGAGGAAAGAGAAAAATGGAATAGAATGGAAGGAGTGGCTGGGAAAAGATAGGATAGAAAGGATAGCTGGAGTATGTGAAGAATGAAGAAGTAGGATAAGGTAAGAAACAACTGAAGGTAGGAAGAGAGGAAATAAATAAATGTAAGGAGTGGCAATGGAAAGATAAAAAGAAGAGCTGGAGTGTGTGAAGAAAGAACAAGTAGGAAAAAGGGAGAACAGCTGAATGAGGGAGAGAGGAAAGAAACAAATACCACACATAAGGGAAGAAATAATGGTTAATCGAAAGAGAGAAGGAAATATAGACGTACAATAGAAAGACTCCAGAAGGAAATAGGTAAGAGGAAATATATGGACAGAAGAATGATTTTGCGAATGAGTATGAGGAAACGAATGAATAGAGGAAAGAGAATGAGGAAAACAGATGGAAGAGGGGAAGAAAGATAATCTCAGAAAGACTAAGAACAGAAGAGTAGAGAAAAAAGAGAAGCCTGTCTGGAGGAGAGAAAAAAATCCCTCCCAAAACTAATGGAAGAGAGTAAGGAAGAGAGAGAGAGAGAGACTGACAGGAGAAAGAATGGAAGGAGAGAAAAAATGAGAGGAAGAAGAAAAAATAAATAAGCGAACTAGAACTAATAAAAAGAGGAAACTATTGGAGGTATGGAGAAAGGAAAAAAATATGGGAAGGAGGAAGAGGAGTTAATATTAAGATAACTGGAGAAAGGAGGGAGGGAAAGAAGAAAATATATATGAAGGAGGTAGGGGGAGAGAGAAAAAAAAGGAAGGAAGGAAGGAAGAGAGGAATGGATCGGAGGACGAGAAAAAATGGAATAATTGGAGGAATGGAGAATAGAGTGGAAGGAAAGGAGAACGAAAAGCTGGAGAAAGAAGTAGGAGAGAGAGAGAGAGAGAGAGAGAGAGAGAGAGAGAGAGAGAGAGAGAGAGAGAGAGAGAGAGAGAGAGAGAGAGAGAGAAGAGAAGAGAAGAGAAGAGAGAAGAGAAGACGAAAGTACACGAAGAAATGCAGGAAGGGAGAGGGGAAAAAAAGGGAGGAAAGGAGAGCAGAAAATGAACTAAAGAAGGAAGAAGAGAGAGAAAATTGATGATCGAGGAAGAGGGAAAAAGTAAATTAAAGTTGAGGAATGGCTGAGGGAAGGAATTAGGGTTGTGATGGAGGTAGGGAGAGAAGGAAGGAGGTCAGTAGGGCGGGAAATGAGGAAAAAAGGGAGAGGGGAGAGAAGGGATAAGTGAAGGAAGGGAGAAAGAAAGAAGTGGAGGAGGAGTTGGAGGAAGAAAGTAGACATAAAGGAAGAATTGAAGGAGGGCAGAATGTGACTTCAAGAAAAAGGAAAAAAGAAGATCGAATAACTGAAAGAAGGGAGAAAGAAGTGAAGGAATTGCTGGAGAAAAAAGTAGGCATGGAGGTGTGAAGGAGAGAAGGATGGAAGGAGAGCAGGAAGTGATTAAAGAAGGAAAAAGGAAGGGAAGGGACAAATAAAGGAAGGGAGAAAAAAAAGTAAAAAATATGGCCGGAGGAAGGAAGTAGGCATCGCGGTATGAAGGAAGGGAGGGAGGGAAGGAAGGAAGGAAAATAATATAGAAGGAAGGAGGAAAAGAAGACTAAAGGAAGAGATGAATAAAGTAGATGAATAGGTGGAAGAAGGAAGGAAGTAGACATGAAGGAAGGAAGGAAGGAAAGAAGAGAGAAAATAAGGAAGGAGAGCAGAAAGTGACAAAGAAAGAAAAGAAAGTAGTTGAGGAATGATTGAAAGAAAGAAGGAAGGAAGGAAGGAAGGAGAGCAGGAACTGAGAAGGAAAGAAAAAGAAAGAAGTCGAGGAATGGCTGAAAGAAGGAAGCAGGCGTGGAGCTATGGAGAAAAGAAGGAAGGAAGGAGGAAGGACGGAAAGAAGAAAGAAGGGATAGAAGAAGAGTAGGCAATAACTGGAGGGAAAAAGAGAGAAAATAAAGTACAGGAGTGACTGAGGGAAGGAAGGAAAGAGAATAAAGTGACTGAAGAAGGAATGAAGAAAAAAAAGTTGTTGAGGAATAGCTGAAGGAAGGAAGGAGAGAAGGAGAACAGGAAATGACAGGAGAAGGAAGAAAGGAGAGGAGGGATGACTGAAGAGAGAAAATAAAGTACAGGAGTGACTAAAGGAAGGAGGGAAGGGAAGAAGAAAGGAAGGAGGGAGTGTGACCGCCTCGCCTCCGTCCTTCGTGAATGTTTCAGAGGCCGGGGATCAAGTTGCCTCCGGAGCATCTTCTGTAATATTTCTCCGCCGCCTCACTGCGTCTCTTCCTTGCCCCGATATATGTCTTCAGAGCCAGTAGAATTTCCTGTCTGTACTTTTTTGGGCTGTGTCTTTGTATCTCTTTGTTTTGCTGCGTTTCTGATTTTATGTCTGTCTGTTTGTCTGTCTGCTTCTTCGTGTCTGCTTGTTTGTCTGTGTGTCTATCTGTCTCCGTCTGCCTGTCTGTCCCTCTTAACACCTCTACCAACCTCCGACAACCCCTCCAACATACACCCTTATATGCACACACCCACAAAATACACACACCGACTCCCCCCCCACACACATACTTCTCCCAACCCTTACACAAGCCCCCACACTCTCACAACCCCGCTCCCCCTCCTCACACACGTAATCATTCCCGGCACACTCAGGTCTCCCAAAGAGTGTCTCGCCGTCTGGCCGTTCACTGGACTTAGGGGCCCCACGTCGCCCCGGGCTTTGTTATGAAAATGTGTCCCGTGCGCTGAATCCTGAGTCTAAATTGGCTTCTTCCTGCCCTTTCTCGCCCTTGCCCTGCCCTCCGACCAGCCGACCAGCCTTACTTAACTACCATCATCATCATCAGTTATTACTACGTAGTCTTCTTGCATTACTTAACATATCCCAACGTCCTCCATCGACCAGCCGACCAGCCTTACTTAACCTCACCACATC
>NC_066513.1:1613180-1667817 GCF_024679095.1 Eriocheir sinensis
TCAAAAAAACCACAACACACCTCCCCTTCAAAAAAACCGCAACACACCTCCCCTTCAAAAAAACCGCAACACACCTCCCCTTCAAAAAAACCGCAACACACCTCCCCTTAAAAAAAACCGCAACACACCTCCCCTTCAAAAAACCGCAACACACCTCTCCTTCAAAAAACCGCAACACACCTCTCCTTCAAAAAACCGCAACACACCTCCTCTTACAAAAACCGCAACACACCTCCCCTTCAAAAAAACCACAACACAGCTCTCCTTCAAAAAAAACACAACACACCTCCCCTTCAAAAAAACCACAACACAGCACACATTCAAAAAAAACACAACACCCCTCCCCTTCAAAAACCAACACACCTCCTTCAAAAACAACACACCTCCCCTTCAAAAAAACCGCAACACACCTCCCCTTCAAAAAAACCACAACACACCTCCCCTTCAAAAAAACCGCAACACACCTCCCCTTCAAAAAAAACACAACACCTCCCTTCAAAAAACACAACACACCTCCCTTCAAAAACCACAACACACCTCCCTTCAAAACCACAACACACCTCCCCTTCAAAAAAAACACAACACACCTCCCCTTCAAAAAAAACACAACACACCTCCCCTTCAAAAAAAACACAACACACCTCCCCTTCAAAAAAAACACAACACACCTCCCCTTCAAAAAAACCGCAACACACCTCCCCTTCAAAAAACCGTAACACACCGCCTCTAAAAAAACCCTCAACATTCCGCCCCATAAAAAAAACGCAACACAGCTCCCCTTCAAAAAACCGCAACAAGCCACTCCAAAGAAAACAACAACACCGGCTCAAAAATAAAAGAAAGGAGGAGCCGAAATACATTGACCTTATACAGTCCGAGAGGCGCCTTGATGCTCACTTCCAGAAAAAAAAGGCGAAGTCGTAGGAAGGAAGAAATGTAGAAAAAAGTACTGCTGTGTTATAATTTACAAGTGATAGATATGAGGGAATGAAGATAGTGGTTAACTCCTGCATTAGAAAGCTGGATAGCTCAGGGATGAGCAGTAGCGAAAAAGAGAAGCCTTAAGGAAGAAAAATGTCATCCAGTCTTGAAATTATTTATGATACTGAACTGATATTTAAACCAGAACTACCATGTTAAATGTATTGGCGAATCGAGAAAGAGACAGAGACAGACATAGGTAGGTAGACATAGATAGATAGATAGAGATAGAGAGAGAGACAGGGCGAAATGCAACATGGCTCCCCCGCCCCCCCTCCCTCCAAAAAATAGGGTAGCAGCAAAATCCCATTAACGCTGAGCTAATTTAGACTAATTTGCAACAGACTCGACCTCCCTCCACTACACCCTCCCCCTCTCCCCTTGAAAAAAAGCAGATTACACAAAAAACACAATAGACTGAGGAAGAAAAAAAAACATCCTCAAAAAAGTAAAAAAGATAGGGTAAAAACTGGCCTTTCTAATTACCAAAGGAAAATTCTGCCAGAGGATCACTTTCCCAGAAGCCTCAGCAAAGGAGCGATGGGGGAAAGGAGGGGAAGGGAAGGGGGTGGACGGGGGAGGGGGGGGGGGGCGAGGGTAACGGGGACGCAGGGTAAAAAAAAATATTATGTAAAAAAAGCGAGTCTGATATTAAAAGAGAGAAGCCTAAAAAGATGCATGTCCGGAGTAACAGAGGAGGAGGAGGAAGAGGAGGAGGAGGAGGAGGAAGAAGAGGAGGAGAAGGGACGGAAAATAGAAGGGAAAGGGTGGAGGAAAAAAAAGAACAATGTAGATAAAAGGAAGGATTTGGAATGATTAGTAAAAGGGGAGGAGTAGAAGCGGATGAAGAGAATGGTTAAAGAAAGAAGAGGGAGGAATAGTGCTGAAGATGTTAGGGAAATGGAGAGGAAAATAGGAGGACGAAGCAAATTAACAACATAGATAAAGGGAAGGGCTAAGAAAGATGAGTTAAAAGGAATGGTTGAGAAAAGAAGGATTGTTGCAAAAGCTATTATGTTTGTGGGAGGGAGAAGATAACAGGGAGGAGAAAAAGGAGTTACAATGTAGAGATGGAGCAAAAGATATTATGTTTCCTGGGATGGAGAAGAAAATCGTGGAGGAGAAAGCACTCTTGCAACGTGGAGAAAAAGAAAGGCTTAGAAATTTGAATAAAAAGTGAAGGAGTGGGAAAGGGTGAAGGGAATGGTTGAGGAAAGAAGAGGAAGGGATGGACCAAAAGATATCATGTTGATGGAATGGAAAGTAAAATAGGAAAGGAGAAAGAAAATTAGGTTGGAGAAAAAGGAAAGGTTTGGAAACATTAATAAGAGGGAAGGAAAAGAAGAGGGTGAAGGTATTAGCTGAGGAAAGAAGAGGAAGGGATGCACCAAAAGATATTATGTTGCTGGAATGGAAAGGAAAAGAGGGAAGGTGAAAGAAAAGTAACATTGGAGAAAAGGGAAAAGTTTGCAAAGGTTAATAAGATGGGAGAAAAAGAAGGTGAAATATTAGTTGAGGAAAGAAGAGGAAGGGATGCACCAAAAGATATTATGTTGCTGGAATGGAAAGGAAAAGAGGGAAGGTGAAAGAAAAGTAACATTGGAGAAAAGGGAAAAGTTTGCAAAGGTTAATAAGATGGGAGAAAAAGAAGAGGGTGAAGGTATTAGCTGAGGAAAGAAGAGGAAGGGATGCACCAAAAGATATTATGTTGCTGGAATGGAAAGGAAAATAGGAAGGAGAAAGAAAAATAACGTTGGAGAAAAGGGAAAAGTTTGGAAAGGTTAATAAGATGGGAGAAAAAGAAGAGGGTGAAGGTATTAGCTGAGGAAAGAAGAGGAAGATTAATAAGATGGGAGAAAAAGAAGAGGGTGAAGGTATTAGCTGAGGAAAGAAGAGGAAGGGATGGACCAAAAGATATTATGTTGCTGGAATGGAAAGGAAAATAGGAAGGAGAAAGAAAAATAACGTTGGAGAAAAGGGAAAGGTTTGGAAAGGTTAATAAGATGGGAGAAAAAGAAGGTGAAATATTAGTTGAGGAAAGAAGAGGAAGGGATGGACCAGCAGATATCATGTTGATGGAATGGAAAGGAAAATAGGAAAGGAGAAAGAAAAATAACGTTGGAGAAAAGGGAAAAGTTTGCAAAGGTTAATAAGATGGGAGAAAAAGAAGAGGGTGAAGGTATTAGCTGAGGAAAGAAGAGGAAGGGATGGACCAAAAGATATCATGTTGATGGAACGGAAAGAAAAAGAGGGAAGGTGAAAGAAAAGTAACGTTGGAGAAAAGGGAAAAGTTTGCAAAGATTAATAAGATGGGAGTTGAGGAAAGAAGAGGAAGGGATGGACCAGCAGATATTATGTTGCTGGAATGGAAAGGAAAAGAGGGAAGGTGAAAGAAAAGTAACATTGGAGAAAAGGGAAAAGTTTGCAAAGGTTAATAAGATGGGAGAAAAAGAAGGTGAAGGTATTAGCTGAGGAAAGAAGAGGAAGGGATGGACCAAAAGATATCATGTTGATGGAACGGAAAGAAAAAGAGGGAAGGTGAAAGAAAAGTAACACTGGAGAAAAGGGAAAAGTTTGCAAAGATTAATAAGATGGGAGAAAAAGAAGGTGAAGGTATTAGCTGAGGAAAGAAGAGGAAGGGATGGACCAAAAGATATCATGTTGCTGGAATGGAAAGGAAAAACGGAAAGGAGAAAGAAAAATAACGTTGGAGAAAAAGGATAGGTTTGAAAAGATTAATAAAATGGGAGAAAAAGAAGGTGAAGGTATTAGCTGAGGAAAGAAGAGGAAGGGATGGACCAAAAGATATTATGTTGCTGGAATGGAAAAAGGAGAAAGAAAAATAACGTTGGAGAAAAAGGAAATGTTATGAAAGATTAATAAAAAGTGCAGGAGTAGCAGGAAGGGAGGAAGGGAATGGTTGAAGGAAGAAGAGGGAAGAAATGGTGCAAAAATGTCACGTTACTGGAATGGAGAATAACGTAGTCAGTAACCTTTACAAAGACGGGAACAGGACATCGAACGAGAGGAAAAAGATGAACAGAAGCAAAAGGAAAGAAAGATAGGAAGCGATGGAGGAAGGAAGAGGAGGACAAAAAGGAATACATCGGAAGTCTGGAAGCTCTGAAACATTACATTTATGACACAGGAAGAGACGAGGAGGGAGCTTAATACTTAGCACGAGGAATGAGGAAAAGAAAAAGAGATACAGAAAATATATAAAGACGTGTTGGAGAACGTGGACATGAATAGGAGGAGGAGGAGGAGGAGGAGGAGGAGGAGGAGGAGGAGAGGTTGAATAAAAAAAAGAAGTAGCGTGAGGAGGATTAGTAACTTTAAGAGGATGGAAAAAATAGCGGAAAAGAGGGAGAGAGAGGCAGGAGGGGAGGAGGAGGAAGGGTGAGGGCGGTAAAGGGAGGGAGAGAGGGAAGGAAAGTGGAGGGAAGGGAGGGAGGAGGAAAACGTGAGTGTCCTTTTTTACCGAATGTGTGAAAAATGTAGAGACAGCTCGTTAAGGTGAGACGTGTGTTGATGCTGCTGGGGATTAACTCTCTCTCTCTCTCTCTCTCTCTCTCTCTCTCTCTCTCTCTCTCTCTCTCTCTCTCTCTCTCTCTCTCTCTCTCTCTCTCTCTCTCTCTCTCTCTCTCTCTCTCTCTCTCTCTCTCTCTCTCTCTCTCTCTCTCTCTCTCTCTCTCTCTCTCTCTCTCTCTCTCTGTTGCCGTCCAGCCGTCACGGAACAAGTGGGTGTGTTCGTGCTGGTCCTCATTGAGTTGTGTGTTGGTTTTAGCTTTTATTGGCACGCTACGAGGACTCTCCGCGGCTGCCTTGACCTATATGTTCCTTCTCATCGTTGGGTTCAGTAGGTGCGGCCTGACACACACACACGACGCTACTGGCAGACACAAATCCATATATACAGATAGATGGATATATAAAAAGAGGGATACATAGAGAGATGAGTAGATGGATAGATAAATGGATAGATAGATGGACACACACACACACACACACACACACACACACACACACACACACAACAACAACAACAATGGCATAATGAGTTTTAATGTAAACAAGAACCAGTCATGAACACGAGTGTGTACGTGTGTGTGTGTGTGTGTGTGTGTGTGTGTGTGTGTGTGTGTGTGTGTGTGTTTGAGGGGGTGGTGATGGAGAGAGATCGAATGTGTGTTCCAATTGTCATAACTACCACAACCACCAACACCAACACCAACACCAACCACCACCACCACCACTGCTACTGTTACTACTACTACTACTGTTCCAAGCTCATAATATTGCCACAGCAGAAGTTTCACCAACACTTCCTTACGAGAAAACTAGCAGAAAGAATGAGAGGGAAGGGCAGGAGAGAAACTATATATATAGCAACGTAGATAAAAAGAAGGACTTAGAGGGATGAATGAAAGGGGAGGAGATAGTGTAAATGTGTGTATTTCATGTGTCACTAACAGAATGGGCACTCATGTATCGGTGTGTAAATATACTTCATAGCGTAAAGGAGACCAGAGAAAGTCCAAGAAAACTTATGTATATTCCCCTTTAAGTTACTGCACATAAAAGACTATGCGAAGATATCAAATGACAAATATCAATATTATGTTTATTGATATAAGTTTAATATCAAGCCAGCTGTGATGTGTCAGGCATGTGTCGGGCGCGCAGGTGTTGGCGTCCTCAGGTATCTCATTACACGCGCGTCCTGCCCAGGACATGTAATTCACCATGGCCTGATTACGAGTTGGACTCGCTTTCGCCAGCAGGTACCCTCACGACGTGAGCAAGTGCTCATTATTGTCGATCTCTGGGTACTGCCAGGACCTCACACACCACACACCCATCCCCCTTGCTCAATGGGGGACAGTAACCACTCCAAGTCAACGGAAAGAATCCGGCCTGAGCGGGGCTCGAACCGCCACCTGTTTGGCCGTGAAGCCTTGCAGCGCGGCGCTCTAACCGAATGAGCTACCGGAGCGGTGTGTGTGTGTGTGTGTGTGTGTGTGTGTGTGTGTGTGTGTGTGTGTGTGTGTGTGTGTGTGTGTTAACGACTAAATTCTGTGATGTCACTTTTTACTTTCAGTCCATCATTAGGACCAAAATTGACGATCACGTTCAGAGTTTCGTGTTTGAAAAATTAAATTCAAATGCAAAAACTTGTTTTGATGTGGACGATGTACATGTGTGTGTGTGTGTGTGTGTGTGTGTGTGTGTGTGTGTGTGTGTGTGTGTGTGTTGGTGCCATCGAGGAAGGAAGTTACTGTGTGCACATGTGTTTCCAATTAGCGTTTTCATTACAGTTTTTCCGATCGTTTCTTTCTTTCTTCTCCCGATCATAATGTGTTCGTGATGCATAATGTCACTTAATAGCAGCGTTCATTTGCGTGCACCCTTTTTTATTATCTTATGTTTATTTTCGGTGTTTGTCGTCTGATGTCTGTTACTGATTTAAAACAATGCGGTAAGGCTTGAGTTGAACACATGTCGACCGTGCAAAGTCAGACGTCACGCGTGCCTTCCGCATTGGTTCAAGTGTCAAGAGCTGTGGTGGGGATGTTGTCAGGCCAGTCATGTGTGCTGAAGTGTTGATGAAGACGACGATAAGGCTGCTAGTGATGCTACTATTACTACTACTACTACTACTACTACTACTACTACTACTACTACTACTACTACTACTACTACTACTATTACTTCTACTACTACTACTACTACTACTACCACTACAGTTTCTCCTACAACTAATACACCATTCACAGAGATCAGTCATAGGTTCCCCCAAGGTCTGTCTGTCTGGCGGGACCAACCACGCGTGAGGCAGAAGCGCAGGACAGGAGGCGAATCAAGCTGTCAGACGCAGGACGAACCCCGCGACCCTTGCCTTCCCTAATTAACAGGGTAACATAACCGCAACGAAGAGAGATTTCGAGCCTCTTTTTCATCCCATTTAAGAGCAGGAATCACACCCAGACTTAACGTTGATATATATTTATGGAGCAAGGAGCCATTTTTCTCCCGGGAGCCGGAGCCAGAGAGGGGAAGAAGGGAGGAGGTAGTGAATCTGGGCTTTAGTTTAACACGTGACCCCTTCCCGCCCCCTTCATCCCCCCTCAGCCCCCCTTCATGTGGTGTAAATTTGGCCTTGCTACCAGCCTAAGTATCGAACATTTATCCCTGTCGCCCACAAGCCTTATGCAACCACCATCTTCCTCCTCCTCTTCCTCCTCCTCCTCCTTTTTTTATCTATATTTCTTTCATCTGTTCATCTTTCCACCTGTCTTCACTTTGTTTGCTCTCTTCTATCCCGTCTCCTTTGTCCTCCCTGAATTTTTTGTTTGTTTGTTAGTTTTTGTTGTTTTAATTCATCTTTCTCATTCATCTTCTACTTCTTTCTTCTTTTTCCTCCTCCTCTTCCTTCACCTCTTCTTTTGTTCTCTTACTTCTTCTCGTTCTCTTCTTCTTCCTCTTCCTCTTCTTTCTCCTTTTCCTTCTCTTCTCTCGTCTCCTCTTTTCTCTCTCATCCTCCTTCTTTTCTTTTTCCTCCTCTTGCTCTTCTTCTTCTTCTTCCTCCTCCTCCTCCTCCTCCTCCTCCTCCTCCTCCTCCTCCTCCTCCTCCTCCTCCTGCTGTAATCTAAGCACGTAGTCTTGTTATCAGTCAATCGGTTTTCTGCTTTTCCTGCTTATGCGTATGTTCGTGTTTCCTTCTCTTAACCTTTTTTTCTCTTCATCATTCTCTCTTCTTCATTCCCCCTTTTGTCTCTTCTCATTCACTCACCTTTAATATAATTCCTCTGTTTTTTTTTTATCCTTTCCTCTCATCTCCTTTTTCTTTGTTTTCTCTTTTTCTCTTTTTCAGCTTTTTTTCCTCGTTTTTATTTATCTATTTTTTAATCTATTTTTCTTCTATGTTTTTTTTTTCTTCAGATTTTCCTTTCTTTCCTCCTTTGTTTCTTTTTCATTCTTTCGTTTTATTATTTTTGTCTCCTCACTTCTTTTCTGTCCTCTCCTTTTTATACATTCCACTCGCTCTTCTCTCCTCCTCCTCTTCTCTGTTCCCATCTACTTTCAACTCTCTCCTCTCTTCGTACCACGCTCCTTTTTTTTTTGTTTTCCTCAACTTTATTCATCTCATCCCCATTCTCCTCTCCATCTGTTCCCTCCTCTTCTTCCTTCTCCTCCTCCATTCTCTTCTCTAATAGCTCTTCCTTTTCATCCTTTCTTCCTTTCTTATTTTCTTTCTTACCCATTCTCTTCTCCATCTTTGCCCTCTTTTTCCTCCTCCTTCTCCTTCTTCTCCATTCTCTTCTTTGATAGCTCTTCCTTTTCATCTCTCTTACTCTCTTCTCCATCTGTGCCCTCTTCTTCTTCTTCCTTCCCTCCTTACTGATTCTCTTCCTTCTCCATTCTCTTCTTTAATAGCTCTTCCTTTTCATCGTTTCTTCCTTGCTCACTCTTTCTTTCCCCTTTTCCTCTCCATCTGTTCTCTCCTCCTCCTCCTCCTCCTCCTCCTCCTTTCTCTTCTCCTTTTTATCGTTTCTTCCCTTCCGTCACGTTCACATTCCTGCTTCGCTTCAACATTTTTAGGCCCACAATTTCACCATTATTTTTTTTTTCGTTCTCTTTAGGGGAATTAGGCCACCAGTGTTTTCTCTCTCTCTCTCTCTCTCTCTCTCTCTCTCTCTCTCTCTCTCTCTCTCTCTCTCTCTCTCTCTCTCTCTCTCTCTCTCTCTCTCTCTCTCTCTCTCTCTCTCTCTCTCTCTCTCTCTCTCTCTCTCATTTTTTTTAAGGTTTGAGAATAAAATGTGAAGAAAAAAAAGAACAAGAAAAAAATAGCCTTGCTCTCCATTCGCAGCGAAGTGGAAGAAATTGTTGTAACTTGCTGTTGTTGTTGTTGTTGTTGTTATTGATGCTAAGGTGTTATTGTTGTTTTATTTTATGCCTTGATTCATGGTGTGTTATTGATGCCACTGCTGACGTTATCTTGTTGTTGTTGTTGTTGTTGTTGCTGTTGTTAAAGGTTTTTCTTGTGGCAGTTTTTGTTGCCTTCTCTTGTCCAATCGTTACAGCATCGGATTTACAACGCCACTTCTTGATATTGTTATTGTTCACTTTTTTTTTTACTTCGTGCCAGAATCGCTTATCGCAACCCACCGTCGACTTGTTAACAGAAATAAGACTCCCATTTCACTATTTTAATTTCTACGGGGCTGAGGCGTTACGTCTGGCCAGAGGAGAGGGGCGATAACGCTGAAAACAACAGAATCGACCTCTCATTGATTCCCGGGTTATTGACGGACGAGGAAAGGGACAGAATGAATTATAGGGGAACGGATTACGAGGAAGTAGGTTGGAAGGAGAGTTAGGTTGGTAGGTAAGGAAGCAGGAATTGATGTATCTCCTCCCATTGATTTTTGATAAGGTATGTGTGTGTGTGGGGGCGCGGGTGGGCGAATAATAAGCGCATTAATATAAAAGATGGGTACGGAATTTTGTCGTAAAGGGTACATAGGGATGAGTGAAGAGATTGTGTACGTAGTTAAGCTGCTCGGGGTATACATACAGAGAGAAAGACATACATAGCCAGAGCACACACACACACACACACACACACACACACACACACACACACACACACACACACGCACACACACACACAATACTACTCTAAGACATTCAAAGCATTAAAACAACAGAAAAAAATGAACAGCATCAAATTAACCAACCGACAAACGAGGACACAAAGAGAGAGACTAAAATAAATGCGACTCAAGTGAATGAAAGGAACAGAGAACCATAAAAGGAGAGAAAAAGAGAGAAAGAGAGAAATCAAAAAGGAAAAAAAATCGTGCGCAGAGACCAAGAAACACGACAAAGAAATAAAAAGCAAAACGAAAAACCTTGGAGGAGACTGGCAAAGAAAAGGGAAAGAATATAAAAATGAGGAATTGGGGAAAAAACAGAATCGTAAAAGAATAAGATTGTGTGTAGATTAGAGGGAAAGAGGAAAGTGGGACGCCGGCCAAGAATAATAGTATTTATAAAGGTGATAAAAGTGGTGATGGCTGGGAGAGGATGGTGGTAGTCGTTGTAGTAGTAGTAGTAGTAGTAGTAGTAGTAGTAGTAGTAGTAGTAGTGGTTGCAGTGGTTGGTTATTGTTGTTGTTGTTATAGTTGTAGTTGTTGCAATAGTAGTAGTAGTAGTAGTAGTAGTAGTAGTTGTTGTTGTTGTTGTTGTAGTAATGAAAAATAGTAGAAATCGTTGTTGTTCTTTTGTATTATGTCTGTAAGAGTCGCAAAAGGAATGGTATTTCTAATGGTGATTCTTGTAATAGTAGAAGTAAGAGTCGTAGTAGTAGTAGTAGTAATAGTAGTAGTAGCAGTATTATTATTATTATTATTATTAGTAGTAGTAGTAGTAGTAGCAGTAGTAGTAGTAGTAGTAGTAGTAGTAATAGTAGTAGTAGTAGTAGTAATCGCGTTCATTTTGCTGCTATGGTTGTATTAGTCTTCTTCCTTATGCCAGCCTTCAGCCACGTTCATATTGAGACAATGTTTGGGGTTCGGAATTATAAGTACGAATTATACGTGTACGAATTATAAGTGTACGAAATTATAAGTGTTCTACGAAGTTATAAGTGTCGAAATTATAAGTGTTCTACGAAGTTATAAGTGTCGAAATTATAAGTGTTCTACGAAGTTATAAGTGTCGAAATTATAAGTGTTCTATGAAGTTATAAGTGTCGAAATTATAAGTGTACGAATTATAGGTGTACGAATTCTGAGTGTACGAAATTATAAGTCCTACGAAAGCCTAATCAATTATAAGTGTGCTTGGGTGCCGAAATGTTTAAGAATAAGAGTCTAAGTTTGGCGGCGAGCGTGTAGGCCTAGTTTAAGGAGCCAGTGAGAGGAACACTTGGCCCCAGCCGCCTCGCCCTGGTCCCTCTCTCCCCTGGCTTGACACTTTGGCCCGTATACTCAGACGCTTTCGGTTCCCACAACAACCATAATTCGAGTTCTCAATAATGTTTCTTTAGGTTCATGGCGTAGAAGCTTTGTCAGACTGTCGTTAGGGTCATAAAACTACCCATGGAAATACTGACACAACCTCGACGAAAGCCTTAGTGAATGTTGGTGTGTAAGCCCCGAAGTGTTTGGGAATATGGACCTTCAAGCCACAATGCCACCTCGCCCCACTATTGGTGTATAAGTATAAACGGCTGAAGTATTTGCGGTAGTTTCTTCGTCTTCGTTAAATGCGTGGCTGAAGAAAAAGAATGAAGGAAAGTAACATAATTGCCTCACGTGATTTATCTTTGTTTTTTTTTTCTCTTTTTTTTCGTTCTTTACTGCACCAAGTGGCGTTTTTTTTTTTTTAGTTTATTTTTCCATTTTTTTCTTGTATATACAAAACCGATGTGGTCTCTCTCTCTCTCTCTCTCTCTCTCTCTCTCTCTCTCTCTCTCTCTCTCTCTCTCTCTTACTGTCTGTCTACTGTCTCTTTGTGTAGTAGGGGGCAACTTATTGTGTTCTAAGGTGCTGGGGGCTACTGGGGGCCGAGATGCTGTGAGGTTGACATGTTGAGGGGTTGCTTTTTGCTGAGCTGCTGGGGTGCTGAGTTGCTAGGGTGCTGTCATGCTTGGGGCTGCTTTGTTGTTGGGCTGCTGAGATACTGGGTGGCTGCTGGGATGTTGAGATAGTGAAGGATGCTGGGGTGTTGAGATACTGAAGGATGCTGGGGTGTTGAGATGCTGGGGTGTTGAGATACTGAAGGATGCTGGGGTGTTGAGATGCTGGGGTGTTGACACGATGCCTTGTTCCCGGGCTGCTGGGGTGCTGAGGCAAGACTATAGCAACGTGCGTGTCGTCTTTCCCTGTGTTTTATTTATGTGCCTCCCACAGTCTCCCTCCCCACGCCCGCTCATCCCCTTGTACCGCATCCCTGACCCCCGTCCCCGCCCCTCCCCTTGACGCATCACCAAGCCTACACTCAACAGCTCGACGCACCTCTCCACTTCCCTGCACCCTACCTCGCACCCCTTCACGCTACCTTGTCCTGTCTCTCCTCAATGCATTAGTCAGCACACCGTCCGTCACCTCTCTGCTCTCTCGTCCTATGAACCACCAACGCGACTCCCTTCATCTCCTCTGCCATCTTTAGCCCAATTTCCCTTTAACTTACCCCTTCCTCGCACCACTTCCCTCTACCTCGTCATGTCCCTCCTCAATTCAACTGCCAGGCCTCTTCGTTTGTCCTCTTTGTGCTCTCTCTTCTTAGTAACCTTCCCCCCTCACGCAACTCCATTTATCTCCTCTGCCATCTTCTGCCCAGTTTCTCTTAAACTTACTCCTTCCTTCCACCCCCTACATACTACCTCGTCATGTCCCTCCCAAATGCAACACTCAGGCCTCTACGCTCGTCCTCTGTTCTCTTTCTTCTTAGGCTCGGGTTACACATACACGGTTCAGCGATACGTTTCACTGTGGATTGAATTTTGGCGGTTCTGTGCGGACTGTTACGGATAGTGGGGGATTATGGCGGATAGCTATACGTTTCACTGCGGATAGCTATCCGCGGTGAACCGTATCGCTGAACCGCGTATGTGTGACCCCTGCTTAAATTAGTTGCGGTTCATTGTGGATCATTGCGGATCAAACACGTTCAATACGGATCGACTACGTTCAATACGGATCGATTGCGCACAATACGGATGTATTGCGTATCTCTTGCGGCGCCGCTGCGTTTCGATTGCGGATGCTCAGCCGTGGCGGCACGTTGCGGTATTGTTGAACATTTCAAACCACCCACAGCCCCTCCACGGTTCCGTGCGGACTGTTACGGATAGTGGGGGATTATGGGGGATAGATATACGTTTCATTGCGGATAGCTGTCCGCGATGAACCGTATCGCTGAACCGCGTATGTGTGACCCGACCTTTAGTAACCTTCCCCCCTCACGCAGTTCCCTTTATCTTCTCTGCCATCTTCAGCCCAATTTTTCTTAAACTTACTCCTTCCTTCCACCCCTACACACTACCTCGTCATGTCCCTCCTCAATGCAACAGTCAGGCCTCTACGCTCGTCCTCTGTTCTCTCTCTTCTTAGTAACCTTCTCCCCTCATGCGATTCCCTTTATTTTCTTTGCGATCTTCATCCCAATACCCATTCAGCTTACCCCTTCCTGTCGCATCAGTCAACCCACTCCGTTCCTGTTCTCTGTGCTCACTCCTCTTAGTAGCCCCCCTCACTCGATCCCCTTTATCTACTTTGCCATCTTCAGTCCAATTGCTCTTCTACTTATCGCTTTCCTGGTGCTCCTCCTCCTCCTCGTCTCTCCTCAATGCAACAGTCAGTCATCTCCGTTTGTCCTCTGTGCTCTCTCCTCTTATAACCCCTCCTTGCGACTTCCTTCATCTCTCTAACCTTCAGCCCAATCCCCCTTCATCTTACCCCTTCCTGGTGCCCCTTCTATTCGTCTCTCCTCGCCCTTCATGCCCTCTTGCCGGCGTTTTTCTCCTCAACTCTCCCTCTCGACGCTGCCCTTCACTCCCCGGCTCTCCACGATTGTGTCTTGCGGGCCACTTGGAAGTAAAGGAAGAGTAAACCTTGAACGAGCAGGAGGAGGCTCAGTAGTGTTTGTGTGTATTCATTGCAGTGTACATTCTCTCTCTCTCTCTCTCTCTCTCTCTCTCTCTCTCTCTCTCTCTTCTCTTCTCTTCTCCTCTCTTCTCTTCTCTTCTCTTGCCAGTGTCCTCGCATGGCAGTGTCTTTCCCATGGGGTCTCGAGCAGGCAGTGTCGGGGCAGGACGTGTGCATGCAAGCCTTTCCGATCATTGTGGGCTGAAGCATCAAGGCGTTGGCTTCATCCACACTCCTCCTCTGTAGTGGTGAAGATCTGCGCCAACCGCTAAATCAATGCTATGAAATATTACTATAACTTGGCAGGACTTCATCTGGCCCTACACTCCCGCCGAGTTTGGCTTTCTAACGCGTAACCCGCCGCTCAGGGTCCCCAAGGGGTCGTGAATGGTGAAGTATATTGATTTCTAGAGTAGTGAATATTCGGTAAGGAAGGAGTTTGATGCTGACTTAAGCTAACGTCGCTGCCGTGATTTTTTCCGCCGCCCCAAGACCCAAGTTTAGGATGTTAGGATTCCGCCATTGCAAAACTGGAAGTTAGGGTCGTTTAACCAATCAAAGTTCAGGACAAAGGCCGCTGCAGCACTGCGGGCCCGAGTTGAGGTCAGGAACTCGCTGGAACTCTTGCTGCAAGTTGTGGGCGACCGTGTCAAGATGTGCCATTCACCTGCGGCCCGATCACATGTTGGACTCGTGTGTGTGTGTGTGTGTGTGTGTGTGTGTGTGTGTGTGTGTGTGTGTGTGTGTGTGAGAGAGAGAGAGAGAGAGAGAGAGAGTGTGTGTGTGTGTGTGTGTGTGTGTGTGTGTGTGTGTGTGTGTGTGTGTGTGTGTGTGTGTGTGTGTGTGTGTGTGTGTGTGTGTGTGTGTGTGTGTGTGTGTGTGTGTGTGTGTGTTCCTGAGGTGAGTGAGTTCGCTGGGTACGAACACCCACTCAGCCGCCTCTGTTGCAGGGTGAAGGCGGCGCCATGGGCGTGGGGGCGTGCGAAGTAGACGTGGCCATGTGGGCGAGGACGCGAGTGGTGTTAAGCTGCCGCGGGCGCTGATGGCCACCCCCACGCCGCCCATGTCACAGCTCTGGCTCAACACAAGCGTCACAGAAGCGAGCGCCGTGGAGGACGTGATTGCTGCAGCCGCGGACGCTTCTCCCCAGACTGACGAGGGAGGGAACGGATCCTTGGCGTGGGAGGGCGGAGGAGGCGGAGCTGCGGCTGTGTGGGAGAGTGTGGCCGTGCTGGTGGTGAAGGCCTTCCTGATGGGCAGCATCATCCTGGTGTCGGTGATGGGCAATGTCTTGGTCATTGTCAGCATCGGCCTCAATCACAAGTTGCAGGTCCTCACCAACTACTTTTTGGTGTCGCTCGCCATCGCGGACATGTTAGTGGCCTCCTGTGCCATGACTTTCAACGCCTCCGTCGAGCTCTCGGGTCGTTGGCTCTTCGGCTATATCATGTGTGATCTATGGAACTCATTCGATGTGTACTTCTCTACTGTGTCCATCTTGCACCTGTGTTGCATTAGTGTTGACCGGTACTACGCCATCGTGAAGCCCCTCGAGTACCCGCTGTACATGACCAAAGGGGCCGTGATGTTCATGCTGGCCAACGTGTGGCTCGCGCCCACCCTCATATCCTTCGTGCCCATCTTCTTCGGCTGGTACGCCACCGCCGACCACCTGCAACACCGCGCCCTCAAGCCGGATGTGTGCACCTTCGAGGTCAACAAAGTGTACGCCATCCTGTCCTCTGCGTTCTCCTTCTGGATCCCGTGCACCGTGATGGTGGTGCTGTACTACCGCATCCTGCTGGAGGCAAGGAAGCAGGAGGCGGCCATCCTCAGCCGCACCAACAGCACGTGCACCATCAACAACGTGCAGAGGGGCTTCCCGTCGTCCACCGCACAGCAGATCCTGGCTGCCTTCAGGTCCAGGAAAAGACCCAAACTGAGGAAGAGGAAAGAGAAGAACTGCGACAGGCAGGAGTTCCAGCTGGGCCCAGTGCCTCGCATCTCACGCTCAGACATAAGTAATGAGCCCAGACCAGGGGGCTTCCGGAAGCCTTCCGTCATCTGTACTCAAGAGCACAGTACAAACACTAGGAAAGCCAGCAAACACTTGCTGAACGACACCTCCCAGCTCGGCCCGCCGGCCCTCCCGGACACGTCAAGCTCCCTGGAGGTGAGCCCCAGGACGATCAGTCCGGACTTATCGTTCAATGAAGAGATAGACGACCGGGTGGACACGAGCCCCACGCTCAAGGCACACCACTCCCGCAGCAGTTCTGTCAGCATCAACGGCCACACGGGCAGCGGCCTGCCGGTGCGTGTCATCAGTCCGGTGCCCTTCGGCAGGAGAGAGTCCCTGATGCCCCCCACCAACCTGCATTACGCGGGCAGCAGCTGCAGTGACCGGCACAGCGGCAGCCACCCGGTGATGCGGCGGGAGCACAAGGCGGCTCGCACGCTGGGCATCATTATGGGCGCCTTTATCCTGTGCTGGCTGCCCTTCTTCACCTGGTACGTGGCTGTCACCATCTGCGGGGACGGCTGTCCGTGTCCGCAGGCCGTGGTCACCACGCTCTTCTGGATCGGCTACTTCAACTCCACCCTCAACCCCTTCATCTACGCTTACTTCCGGCAAGACTTCCGAGACGCGTTCAGAAAGACGCTGCGGCAGCTCAAGTGTTGCAAGCGGGACGACGACCTGCCTGGGGCCTTCGTCTGACCCCAGCAGGCGTCCTCCACCCCATCCCTCGGTCTTTCGGTGAACATTGAGAACGGCTTATTTTTTCTCTGTGTGTGCAACGGTGCAAACTGTGTCTGCTGTTCTAAAGTATTCTGACTCTTCAGTGTGAGGCAACAATGTTAGTGTGCATGTGAACTCTGTCAGTGTTTGAACCGGACATCATCAACTCTACTTCAGGTTAAAACATTCCAGTCGTCGACGTTCCTCTTTTCATATTTGTCGTGTCTTGCGTCACCGCCAAGTGTTTCCCGCAGTATTCTTCCAGTCCCAGTCTTCACCACCGCGCCCACCGATCTCTCAGCTCCAAGAGGACACAGGTGGAGGCCAAGGCTGTGCCACTCCATGCGCCGGGGGCCGTGTCAGATGCAACGGCGGGGCGAGGCGGGTGAAAGAGGGCCAAGCAGCGCCGAGAACAACTCGCTCATTTGTCAGTTCAGCCGAAGGTGTTGTGATCGTCCGTGTGAGGGCTGGAGGCACGTTCTTCGTGTGTCCACTGGGGCACCACTAGAATAATACACAATTAAAGGCAATATGTAATGCAATAATTGTATCTTGAGGAAAACGTAACAAAAGATAAACTTACTGAAGCACAGCACGTTCTCTGCCATGACACTCAGGCCACTGTGGGAGGGACGCTGTGCAGCAATAACACTGTGGGAGGGACAACACACAGCCACAACACCGTGGGAGGGACAACACACAGCCACAACACCGTGGGAGGGACAACACACAGCCACAACACCGTGGGAGGGACAACACACAGCCACAACACCGTGGGAGGGACAACACACAGCCACAACACCGTGGCAGGGACAACACACAGGCACAACACTGTGGGAGGGACAACACACAGCCACAACACCGTGGCAGGGACAACACACAGGCACAACACTGTGGGAGGGACAACACACAGGCACAACACTGTGGGAGGGACAACACACAGGCACAACACTGTGGGAGGGACAACACAGCCACAACACCGTGGGAGGGACAACACACAGCCACAACACCGTGGCAGGGACAACACACAGCCACAACACCGTGGCAGGGACAACACACAGCCACAACACCGTGGGAGGGACAACACACAGCCACAACACCGTGGCAGGGACAACACACAGCCACAACACCGTGGCAGGGACAACACACAGCCACAACACCGTGGCAGGGACAACACACAGCCACAACACTGTGGCAGGGACAACACACAGGCACAACACTGTGGGAGGGACAACACACAGGCACAACACTGTGGGAGGGACAACACACAGCCACAACACCGTGGCAGGGACAACACACAGGCACAACACTGTGGCAGGGACAACACACAGACACAACACTGTGGGAGGGACAACACACAGCCACAACACTGTGGGAGGGACAACACACAGCCACAACACTGTGGCAGGGACAACACACGGCTACAACACTGTGGGAGGGAAAACACACAGCCACAACACTGTGGGAGGGACAACACACAGCCACAACACTGTGGGAGGGACAACACACAGCCACAACACTGTGGGAGGGACAACACACAGCCACAACACTGTGGGAGGGACAACACACAGGCACAACACTGTGGGAGGGACAACACACAGCCACAACACTGTGGGAGGGACAACACACAGGCGCAACACTGTGGGAGGGACAACACACAGCCACAACACTGTGGGAGGGACAACACACAGCCACAACACTGTGGGAGAGACAACACACAAGCACAACACACCTCTCAGCGTACCACTGCCCAGACCTCCGCCCTGTCTCTGCAACTGCGCCAACACTGTGGGAGGGACAACACACAGCCACAACACTGTGGGAGGGACAACACACAGCCACAACACTCTGGGAGGGACAACACTTGCCCTGCCAACACTGTGGAGGGACAACACACAGCCACAACACTGTGGGAGGGACAACACAGCTACACAACACTGTGGAGGGACAACACACAGCCACACACACACACACACACACACACACACACACTATAAACCGTTTATTATTATTATTATTGTTATTATTATTATTATTACACACACACACACACACACACACACACACACACACACACACACACACACACACACACACACACTATGCTAGAGGAATCCTTCATCCCTCCCTTTCTGAAGTCTCTCTATGTAACTTTCCCGTTTGAGATTCTCTGCCAACTAAGTCTGTAGCTTATTACTTCTCGTCTTTTGGCCACCGCTCACCGGTCCCCGGGGGCGGCGGCTCCCCTTGGCCGCATACAAAGGCGCTGTCCCGCTCCCTCACGCCTCCTGGCTGACGCTGAAAAGATCCAAAGTTGGCGGCGTATTTCAGCCTTCACACTTCCATTCCTTTCTTTCCTGCCGCGATGATTGGCGGTGTTTGTTTGCCTGAGCCACCTTATGCGCGTCCCTTCCTTGGCTGTATATATATTTTTTTCTAAATAAAAAAGAAACAGCTGAGCGCGATGCCACGCCTTAATCCCCTGGGCTCGGGCGGCCCTTGCAGCGGTGACAGGCAGCCTTGTGTGAACCTGGCTGCCGCCCCTCCCACCCCACTGCCTGCTCTCCACCCCCATCCCCGTCCCTCCCCACCCAGCCCTTCACTGGCTTCCCCGTCCCTCCCCACCCAGCCCTTCACTGGCCTCCCCGTCCCTCCCCACCCAGCCCTTCACTGGCCTCCCCGTCCTCCCCTTCACTGGCTTCCCCGTCCCTCCCACCCAGCCCTTCACTGGCCTCCCCGTCCCTCCCCACCCAGCCCTTCACTGGCCTCCCGTCCTCTCCCCAGCCCTTCACTGGCCTCCCCGTCCTCCCCACCCAGCCCTTCACTGGCCTCCTGTCCCTCCCCTCCCTGCCCTTGACTGGCCGCCACGGCCCTCCCCCCCCCCCCCTTCACTGGCCTCCCCGTCCCTCCCCCCCCCGCCATTCACGGGCCTCCCCGGCCTCCCCACCCAGCCCTTCACTGGCCTCCCCGTCCCTCCCCACCCCGCCCATCACTGGCCACCCCGTCCTCCCCACCCCGCCCTTCACTGGCCTCCCGTCCCTCCTCACCCAGCCCTTCACTGGCCTCCCGTCCTCCCCACCCAGCCCTTCACTGGCCTCCCTCCCTCCACACCCAGCCCTTCACTGGCCTCCCCGTCCCTCCTCACCCAGCCCTTCACTGGCCTCCCCGTCCTCCTCACCCAGCCCTTCACTGGCCTCCCCGTCCTCCCCACCCAGCCCTTCACTGGCCTCCCCTGTCCTCCCCACCCAGCCCTTCACTGGCCTCCTGTCCTCCCCACCCAGCCCTTCACTGGCCTCCCGTCCTCCCACCCAGCCCTTCACTGGCCTCCCTCCTCCCCACCCAGCCCTTCACTGGCCTCCCCCTCCTCCCACCCAGTACTTCACTGGCCTCCCGTCCTCCCCACCCAGCCCTTCACTGGCCTCCTGTCCCTCCCCACCCAGCCCTTCACTGGCCTCCCTGTCCCTCCCCACCCAGCCCTTCACTAGCCTCCCCGTCCCTCCCCACCCAGCCCTTCACTGGCCTCCCTGTCCCTCCCCACCCAGCCCTTCACTGGCCTCCCCATCCCTCCCCTCCCCGCCCTTTACTTGCTTGTCATACCTCCCCTCCCGTGATCAGCTCGGCAGCGGCAGCAGCCAGCGCGACGCCTTGGTGCACCGAGCTGCCATGAAGCAGAGGCAGCACGGTGACCCAAGGGAGCCCTGCTGCGCGCACACACACACACACACACACACACACACACACACACACAGTGGCAGCCAAGACTTTGTTAAAGTATACAAGTAACCTTCATACCACCACCGCCACAACCACCATCGCTGCCGCTGCCACCGGAATCTACTACCTAGTCAGTCTCGGGTGCTGTGGTGATGCTGGTTCAATTGGCGTTCGTGGCGGCGGCGGCGGCGGCGACGACGGCGACGGTGGTGGTGGTTAGCGTTACGAGCGTGTGTCCGTGCCTGTGAGGTAACAGCTGCCATGCCAAGACACTGCACAAAAGGCGACACCATCAAGTCAGCACGGCGAGGTCATCCAAGGAAGACATCTTTCACCGTATGTTACGCGCCACAGCCTCCCCCCGCTGCTGACCCTTCAAGCAACAACTGTATCACGTGAGGAGCGCCGCGGCCCACAAGCGTGTCGGCGGCGCCTCGCCTGTCAACGCTGACTAACGAAAGATCACACACACAGCCTCTCACCTTCCCGTCATGTCAAGCTCAGCGTCGTAGAAACTGTCCCCGTCAAGGGCGTAAGGTGTTAGTCACTCACAGCTAGACTCTACGACTGTCACTTTCCTGTGAGTGTGGAGGAACCGACTTCCGTGCAGTGTTCCAAACTCTCCCGCCAAGGGTGTAAGGTGTTAGTAGACACAGCTACTCTCTACTACTGTAACTTTTCTGTGAGTGTGGAGGACTATTCCCGTGCAGTGTTCCAAACTACTACGTAACGTGTGACATGTTTCCGCTCTGAATATAAGTGTTAATGTACACACAGGATCCGTGTAACTGCTGACCAACACTTCCTCTCAGGACTCAGTCTGACTCTCTCCTCGGCCGCGGGATGCTCGCTCCCGTAGGTCCCAGGCGGCGGGGAGCTGCTGCCGCCCTCCCCCCTCCATCTTCTCCCCCTCGAGTGTTTGACAAATTCTATTACATCTCCAGGTATTTTATGTTTTGCTTTGTTTTACGGAGAATTAGCGCTGTGCTGTCCTGGTGCTGCGGCAGTGTGAGGCGAGGCTGTCGTGCTGCTGAGAGGTCTGCCACACAAACGCGGGCAGACGGGGCTCCCGATGGGTGTTCACGCTGCCCCGCCTGACAAGGCCCGAGTAGGAAAACAAACAATGGGGATGCGACATGAAAAGACACAAGAACATACATTCTTTTGTGTAAAGTATCTCAGTGTGGAGTGACAATTGGCCTTAACATTAATCCAGCTGGACGCGCCGTGCGTATCACAATCTTGTTCTCGCCACCGCCGGGCGACACAAAAGATGCCATTATTTTGGTCCTCGCGGAACATGGTAATGCTCCAGTAATGCTCACAATGGCGGGACGGTTGAAAGAGCCTTGTTAGCCTCAACCCGGCGCAGATGATGACTTTGTTCTGTCATGCAGCAAAATGTCGAGAATTTTTCAAGACATAAAGATAAACAACATGTTACATTACCTCCAGTGACGCGGCGCGCAGCGGCCGCTCCCGTGACGCGACGCCTCCTGGAGGGATGTCTCACCCGCCTTCTTCAGCCTGCGCCGCCACCACCGTTTACTGGAGCCCGTTTCCATCTCACGGCTGCTGTTCGTCACAGCAAAACTACTCCACACACTGGCCTCGGCACTCTCTGGTTGGTCGCTCCAGCCCGGCGTCCGGCGTCACCGTCACCTCCCGCCTGAAAATATTGTATGTAAAAGTCGCATCCTCGTCGCCGAGGCAACGTATCCGGCCGCGCGTGGACCTAGTCGAGGCCACGTACCAGGCCGTGTGTGGGCCTGGTCGAGGCCACGTACCGGGCCGTGCGTGGGCCTGGTCGAGGCCACGTACCGGGCCGTGCGTGGGCCTGGTCGAGGCCACGTACCGGGCCGTGCGTGGGCCTGGTCGAGGCCACGTACCGGGCCGTGCGTGGGCCTGGTCGAGGCCACGTACCGGGCCGTGCGTGGGCCTGGTCGAGGCCACGCACCGGGCCGTGCGTGGGCCTGGTCGAGGCCACGTTCCGGGGCCGTGCGTGGGCCTGGTCGAGGCCACGTACCGGGCCGTGCGTGAGCTTGGTCGAGGCCGCGTACCGGGCCGTGCGTGGGCCTTGTCGAGGCCATGTACCGGGCCGTGCGTGGGCCTCCTAGAGACCACGCACCGGGCCGTGCGTGGGCCTTGTCGAGGCCATGTACCGGGCAGTGCGCGCCGCTTACCGGGAGCCTCGCGCCTCACGCCTCACAAAGGACTTGATGCCTTTAATGCATTGATCTTCCCGCTCTGCCGACGTGTGTTTGTTTCGTTGCATTGTGTCGCCGCCGCGAGGCTGAGACGGTCGGTCATGGTGTCTTTCTGAATCTTCACTTGGGGAGACAATGGGTTGAGAGACACACCATAAAGCGGCCTTAAATTCATGCGTGACTGAAAGATTGGAACAGGAGAGTGAAAGTGAAAAGGAGAAGAGGACGGGAGAAGTTGGAGGGGAAGAGCGTACAGGGAGGAAGTGGGTTGTGGGGAGGAAGAGCGTCGGGGTGTGCCTCACTCACGGTGTTCTGACTCGTCTTCGTGACCACTGACTGTCCTCGGCGGCATCAGGCTGTCATGGCGGTGTTTCTCTCTTTACATATTTATGCTAAGACTGTTGCCCCGACGACTCTTCCTCCTGACCCACGGCCGTGGCCTCGCCGGCAACAACAGACTCCGGCGAGGCTGCGGCCACTCCCTGCTCACCTCGAGGGGAGGGCGGCCGCTGGTCCCTGCCGCCAATATCACTGGGCTTGGCTGCCCGCAGGGGTGACTCCCTCACAAGGCGGCGGGGCCACTCCCGCCTGACGAAGCCAACGAGGTGCTGCGGCGCGCCCCGACTCTGTCGTCACTGTACTTCTTGCCTGCGTGGTAAATGTTGTTATATGCTTAACATGTTGACTTGAAATTCATCTGAAATATCTTATTTTTTCTAGAAAATATATATCATTGAAATTATTCCCCAACACCCCGGCACTGACCACCTGGTGACGGGTGCCACGCGTGGTGGCACGGCGGGTGACACAGTGCAAGATTTTATTGCCGGTGCCACGCGTGGTGGCACAGCAGGGTGACACAGTGCCGCCCAGGCGCTGCGCCACGCCCGGCGCCTCAACACAGTGTTGTGTGTGATGCGTCGCGGCGGGTCATTAGGTCATCAAACTTCCAAATGGCCGCAAGTGGCGGCACCGTGTACCGATGCTGGTGTGACCACTCTAATAAACACTTGAACATCACCCCGCCCCTCCTTACCCTCCGCCCTGACAGGTTGTCTGCGGCAGGCTAGTCATCGCCATTGGCCGTGCTGGCAGCTGTGTGGCGGGTGACAGGTGAGTTGACGCGCTGCACAGGTGTGCAGGGTGACGCTGTGACCACGGCGGGACGTGTGTGTGGCGGGTGACAGGTGAGTTGACGCGCTGCACAGGTGTGCAGGGTGACGCTGTGACCACGGCGGGACGTGTGTGTGGCGGGTGACAGGTGAGTTGACGCGCTGCACAGGTGTGCAGGGTGACGCTGTGACCACGGCGGGACGTGTGTGTGGCGGGTGACAGGTGAGTTGACGTGCGGCACTGGTGTGCAGGGTGACGCTGTGACCACGGCAGGACGTGTGTGTGGCGGGTGACAGGTGAGTTGACGCGCTGCACAGGTGTGCAGGGTGACGCTGTGACCACGGCAGGACGTGTGTGTGGCGGGTGACAGGTGAGTTGACGCGCTGCACAGGTGTGCAGGGTGACGCTGTGACCACGGCAGGACGTGTGTGTGGCGGGTGACAGGTGAGTTGACGTGCGGCTCTGCTTTGGAAGCAACACTTTAACAGCGGCAAGACTCGCGTGGGGACCTGTCTCAGGTGAGGTGTCGTGCGGCACCACTGTGCGGGGCAACACAGTAACAGCGGCAAGACGAACACCTCTGCCACCGGCGTTACAATCATGCAAGGGCAGACGCACGGCAGCGGCAGGAGCGCCAGGGTAAGATTTTCAGCCTGTGTTAATTTGTCAACTCTCAGCAGCAAAAGTATATCTCAGGTACTAGGCGGCGCACCGCCTGTGGCTCAGATCCTGCCGACAAATCGTTGCATCTTTGGTAAGGATTCACTCGATGCTACACTCATGGCTTGGCGAGGCTTGAAGCTGCTGCCTCGCCTTCTGCCGCCTGGATGTGAGGAAATTAACACGCTAGGGACGCCTGCGGAGGGGGCCAGGAGGAGGAAGGCACCGAGAGGCGAATAAAAGCAGATTAGTGAGTAGGTTCTTATGAGACACAAACATAATGAAAGCAGTGAGAGTAGTGGTGGAGACAGAAGGCGAAGGAAAGCAACGGATGATGAAGAAAGACAAAGAGCGAGGAAAGAATTAGAGCTGTGAATGTTTACAAGTACACGTGGGGAGTTTTTTTCTTTCTTTTTTACATCCCCGCCTTTAGCGCTGGTAGGCTTTCTTCAGGGGCCAGAGGGTCGGCCCAAGCCCGTCATGGCGGAGGCAATTTTTTTTATAGTGGCGGCAGTTATGCTTGGCTCACGCTGACCCCAGGAACTCATTCTTGATTTACTGGACGGTTTCTTCTAGAGACCGGGTCGATGGGTGGTCTTCTGGACAGCATGTGGGTAATCTTAGGCCACTCGGCGGTGACTGAAAAATCCCTGATGGTAGCGTGGGGATTCGAACCGACGTTGTCCATGGCGTGGTGAATGTGAGCCCAGCACGCTAGCCATTCAGCCACCGCCTACGTGAAAGCAGAAATGGATGTACTGATGGATGCAAAAGTGACTGCAAGAAAAAAGTAAGGAGAGGCGGGAAAGGATGTCAAGAGGGAGTGTGAGGAGGCGAAGAATTAAAGAGAGTGGATAAACGGAAGTGAAGGTGTGTGGGTGAGAGTAAATGGTATGAAAAAAAAGAAGGTGCGAATGATGCTCCGAAAGAAGAGAAACTGTGAATGAGAGGCGGGGGAAGGTTGTGAAGGGAGAGTGTATTGCGTAGGCGAAGAGTTACGAGAGGGGAGAATAAGGAATGATGGTGTTTTGGTTAGAGAAGAATTAGTAGATGGTGAGAGAGAAGAGAAAGTGTAGATAGGAGGCGAAGAAAGGCAGTCAAGGGAAAGTGCGATGCGGAGGCGTAGAAATAAGAAAGACATGAGAGATAAATAAGAGAGGTAAAGAAGGAATAAGAAATAAAAGAGAAAAAGATTGAAATAAGACAGAAATAAGAGGTGGAGAAAGGAAGTTAGGGAAGAATGTGGCGCGGAGGCGGAGAGTTAAGGAAGACAAGAGAGAAAAAGAGATTGGGAAATAAGAGAAAAATAAGAGAAATAAAAATAAATAAAAGAAGTAAAAGAGAATAAGAGATAAATAAGAGAGACATAAGATATAAATGAGATGAAAATAAAATAAATAAAAACAATCAAAATATATAATAGAAAATAAGAAAGAAATACGAGAAATAAGAGAGGAGGAGAAAGGAAATTAGGAGAATCGGAAGTGAAGGTGTTTAGGTGAGAGTAAAACCAGTGAACGCTGAGGAAGGAAGAAGAGAAAGTGTGAAAGAGAAGCGGAGAAAGGAGGTAAGAGGGGAGAGAGCGGCACGGAGAATTAAGGGAGTGATCATTCAAGTAAGCGATGGAAGGAGGAACAGAGGAAGAGTGCGCCATTTAATTAAGGAAAACGGGGGACGCGATGGAGGAGATGAGAGGAGGGAGCTGTGGAGGTCGGCGACGAACTAACGACCGCAAGACGACCAAGGCGACCAACACGACCAACACGACTAAGACGACACAGTGAGAGGAGCAGAAGACGACCAGGACGACACTCTTAAGGGCGACATGTCTCCTCCTCCTCCTCCTCCTCCTCCTCCTCCTCATCATCATCATCATTCATACATTCTACTTTTCCTTCCCCTTCCTCCTCCTCCTCCTTCTTCTCCTCAGTCTTTTCTATTTCTTCATTTCATCATTAATCACACAGTTTTATCAAGCCATTACTCTTCATTATTACTCCTCGCATACTTACATTTGTCTTCGTAACGTAGTAATAAGCAGACTTTCTGAACACGCTGGTCAGTTCTTGTGGGAGTGAGCGATCGTGGCGAGGCTTTCCTATTCCGTGCATTCCTACTCTTCATCTCACTCTGCGGTGGAGCAATAAAGAGCGCGTATTAAGTTAGATTGTCTTTAGAATACGTGTTATTTTTATTTTCTCTTTTCTTTTCCTTCTCCTCCTCGTCCTGCACTCCTGTCTCGCCCTAATTGCTCCTTACCTTCCTTCAGTTTGGTTTATTCATCGCCCCGGTAACTTCCCCGCGCCCTGAGCCTCCTAACTATTTCACTCCAAACTCTCCCGAACAATTTTGCCAATCCTTGAAGAGAGAATGTAAAAATGTTGCCGGGGAAACTTAGCCTTTTCGTTTACTCACTCAGTTTGTAGACAACCCCTCCCCCCCCCCACACACACTTAGACTTACACACATACACACACACATCACATCAGTAGGTCACATGGTCTTCAGTTATGTGTTTATTTCTTCTCAGATTGTTTCTGCCCACATGTGAGTGCATCGAGTCGCCCCCGGGTCTGGGCGGCGCGGCGGCATCCAGATTTATCCCGGGGATGGACAGCTGCTCTTCCATCCTCGTCACCTGTATTCACATTTGGCTGTGCCAATTTTCTTCAGTTCTGTCACCAGTGTCTACAATATTTCTCTGCAAGAACACCACAGAGATGTTCCTCCTTGCCTCTACCTTGCACTCACGTGTTGCACAAAAGATCGGAGGCTTCATTTCCTCCCGCCGGCCTCTCAAACGCCGCGCCACTCATCCTCAAAGGCACGGGAGCACGCATCAAAGTACCTCTTATCATCGCCGGGCCGCTCGCCGCGTTGCCGAGCTTCCCTGAAGCACCGCCGCCGCACACCCTGACGGCCGGGCTGTTGCTGCGGGGCGTTATTTCGTTTCAAGATTCACTTTTATGATGCTTTGTTTGCAGCTTCTTACAAAGGGAATTGAAAGTTTGATACAATACTATTTTGTTTACAGCCACATATAAGAACAGTAATGGTTCTGATATGTTATTCCACCAAACCTCCGAAGAGCATTCATTAGATGGAACATTTGAAAGATATGATAACAGTCAAGGAAATACAGTAACCTTAGTTTATAAAGGCCGGCATGTATAACAAGCAGAGCTCCTCAGGGTTAGAGTAAAATAAAAGTTGTAGTCAGTGGGAGCTACGAGTATTACCAATCCTTTTTTTTAAGTATTTTATTTTTGTTTTCAACGGAAGCCTGTGGCCATAATTATCTCATCCCCACCTCGGGAGTGTGAAGAAGCTGTTTTTCCCCTTTTTTCTTGCTTCTCTGAACCAACAATTTCTTGCAAGCGACATTCGCTGCCTTCCAGTCTGAAGACCAGTGTCGTGCATCGTGGGCAGCGACATTGTTATTTTTTCATATTTCAAAATACTTATGCACACTTATATTGCATCACCGAAGCTTTCCGAATTATCTGTGCATATTAATATTAATAATATCACGTTAGTTGTTCATCAGCGGCACAATTAAGATATTGCATTTTATGTGTCGGACGTTAAAATAAAAGTTGGTGTTGGGGCGAGTTAGTGTTGGGTTGAGTTAGTGTTGGGTAGAGTTAGTGTTGGGTAGAGTTAGTGTTGAGTAGAGTTAGAATGGGTCGAGTTGGTGTTGGGGCAAGTTAGCGTTAGGGTGAGTTAGTATGGACCAAGGTGAGGTGTCGAGGTGTTAGAGGGTGTGTTTGTATCGGGGCGACGTCCCTGCCAGCGTGGTGTGTCCTGGGCAGGAGGCGTTCAGCAGGTGCTATTGATCGATGCCTCTGTGAACATGGCGACCCGCAGCAGGTGCAGTGCCGGCCAGGCCCTGCAGCGTGTACGGCGGCGAGCCTCGGGCGGCGAAAACACGCCTGCACAAAGGAGTCCGGGGAGCACCAGCGGTGTCGACGCACTCCCCGCCGCGGCGCCGCCTCTCGCCATTCACGGGCCTGCGGGAGAGCGGTCGCGAGGAATCCGTACCTGCTCAGCGTGTTGCCGCCTTGCATACATTTTTCGTGTGTGGGAAAGGCCTGTCTTGTGCTCCCCCGAGGCGGCGGGAATTTTTGTGTTGCAACTTTGAGACTTATTATTTTCAGGAAGCGTAGCAGTTTATTGGCTCTTTGTTTTTTCTATTTCTATCTGTGTTTACTTCCTGTTTGTTTCCCTTCCTGTTTAAATAATCTACTTGTGTGTTTTCTCTTTTTTTTTTTTTTAGATTCTACGTCCCATTTGTTTCCTTTGTTGTTTAAAGATTTCACTTAGTTTGTTTCCTTTGTTATTTGAAGATTCCCCTTGTTTGTTTCTTTGTTTGTTTCCACTTGTTGATTTCCTTTGTTGCTTCGAGTCAGCCAGTCCAGGCTCGTAATCTCAGACGCATTCACCTTCCCCACCAACTATTTCCTGAGGCCCAAAAGGAGATCAGTTGGGTTCTCATGAGTATTTTTCACGTTCACGGTGCAGAAACCTTGTCAAATTATCACTGGGTTCATGAAACTACCCATGGAGATATCACAGCCTCTACGAAAGCCTTGTCGAATGTGGGTGTGTGAGCCTCGAAAGGTTTGAGGATGTGGGTGCAGGTTCGTTCCCTTGCCCCGAGCGTCCTCTTAAGCAACGGGAGAAAAGGTGTTGTGGTGAGAGTAGAATCAGTAGATGGTGAGGACGAAAAGAAAGTGTGAATTAGAGGTAGAGAAAAAAAAGTGAGGGAAAAGTGCGATGCAGAGGCGTAAAAATAATAAAGGCATAAGAGATAAGTAAGAGAGAAATAAAAGAGGAATAAGAAATAACAGAGAATAAGATAAATAAGAGTGAAATGAATGCGCCACGGCCTCGTTTCGCTGCGAGGGTTTATGAGTGTTTGGTCACGTCAAGGTAAAACTCTACAAACCAGCAATGTTTACACGTCAGTTTTATGGCGTTGCTCCATGCTCTTAAACGTGTCGGACTCCCATTGCAGCTATTTCCCAAGGCCCCAGAGAAGCTTATCCAGGTTTTCATGGGTCAGTTTTCCCGTTCATGGTGCAGCAGTCGGGCAAATCTATCACTAGAATCACAAAACAGTCCATGAAACTCCCACCTACTTCTACGAGAGGCTTTTGAAACAGGCGAACTAAGGTGACGATACGTTTGAAAATACGGGCCTCAGTCTCTTCGGTAATATTTTCATTTCATTCAATTTCTTTATATTTCATTCGCTTCGTTCAGCCTCTTCACTATACTATGTTCATACAGGCATCGAACAGTCCCCACCTCTTCCCACCCCCGTCTGTACACTCAATGCTCCACCGGCAAAATAAATAGATGTGAATGAATGGACTAACAACGTGAACTTAAAAATCATAGCGAGATTGAAATAGATTATGTTGTGGATTATAAATTTTAAGGTTATTTACGTGTGACTTAAAATAATAAAAAAAAATAACGACAGTCTCTCCTCTTCCCTCTCCTCCTCCACCTATCCTTCCTCCTCACCCTATCCCTTTCCTCCCTCCCAACCCTATCCCCTTCCTCCTCACCCTATCCTTCCTCCTCCTCCCCTTTCTCCCCACCCTATCCCCTTCCTCCTCACCCTATCCCCTTTCCTCCCCACCCTATCCTCTTCCTCCTCACCCTATCCCCTTTCCTCCCCACTCTATCCCCTTCCTCCCAACCCTATCCCCTTCCTCCTCACCCTATCCCCTTTCCTCCCAACCCTATCCCCTTCCTCCCCTCACTCTCCCCTTTCTCCCCACCCTATCCCCTTCCTCCTCACCCTATCCCCTTTCCTCCACACCCTATCCCCTTCCATCCCTCACTCTCCCTTTCTCCCCACCCTATCCCCTTCCTCCCAACCCTATCCCCTTCCTCCTCATCCTATCCCCTTTCCTCCCCACCCTATCCCCTTCCTCCCAACCCTATCCCTTCCTCCTCATCCTATCCCCTTCCTCCCAACCCTATCCCCTTCCTCCTCACCCTATCCCCTTTCCTCCCCACCCTATCCCCTTCCTCCCCACGTACCCTCAACCTTCACCCATCTTCCTCTTCCATTCTCCTTCAACTCCTCATTCTTACCTTTCTCTCCCTTCCTTCATCCCCTTCCTCTTTATCCTTCTATTCTCATCCTCTTCAGTATCCTCAGCTTCCCATTTGTTGCCTCGTCTCCTCCTCCTATCTTCTCCATTATCCTTCATCCCTCTTCTTCTCGATTGCTTATATACGTTCCTCCCTTTAAGACTGACTTCTCCTTTCATTCCTCAACCCTATTTTCTTTATTCTTTTTCTTGTCATATTTTCCTTCGTCTCATTCCAATTACTTCTTTCTCATCTTTCCTGTATATTTCTCAACTCCTCCTCCTCCTCCTCCTCCTCCTCCTCCTCCTCCTCCTCCTCTTCCCCTGCTTCACTTTCTTTTCCTCCCTTGTCTTAGCTCCTCTCCTCTTCTTACCCACTCCGTCGCCTTTCCTCGTCGCTTCCTTTCTCCATCCATCATCCTTCTTTTTCTTCTTGCTCGTTTTCTTTCTTTCGCGTCTTCTTTCCTTCTTTCGTTCTCCTGCCCTCTCTTTTACCTCCCACTCTTTTCGTACCTCCATTTTCTTTTTTTTCTTCCCTTTTTGTTGTTGCTACTACTGCTACTACTACTACTACTACTACTACTACTACTACTACTACTACTACTACACACTCTCTCTCTCTCTCTCTCTCTCTCTCTCTCTCTCTCTCTCTCTCTCTCTCTCTCTCTCTCTCTCTCTCTCTCTCTCTCTCTCTCTCTCTCTCTCTCTCTCTCTCTCTCTCTCTCTCTCTCTCTCTCTCTCTCTCTCTCTCTCTCTCTCTCTCTCTCTCTCTCTCTCTCTCACAGGATATTTTTTTTTCTCCATCCGTCCCCTCTCCTCCTCCTCCTCCTCCTCCTTCTCCTCCTCCTCCCTATATCTCATTTATCGTTCGTAATGGTGACTTATCGACCTTATGGTACTTCGCTTTCCTTCCTTCCCTTCTTCTCCCTCTTCATTTTTCCCTTAGTCATCCGTAATTTTTTAAGACTCAGACTTCTTCATTATTTGTTTTTACCTTCATTGCGATTGTCCTTCCTATCCTTACTATATTTTGTTTTTTAAATTTTCTCTTTTTTCTTATATCGTGTGTTTTTCTTCTTATTCCTCTTCCTCTTCCTCTTCTTATTCACACTGTTCCTATTATCTGTTTCTATCAATTTCCCTCGTTTTCCCCTTTCACTTTTTCTCTAGTTCCTTCTTTCGTATTGTCATCCGTCAGTGTTCTCTTTCTCTCTGCTTCCATGTTTTATTTTTCTCATTTTTGCTTCTCCTTTTTTTTCTACTTCATTTTTTTCGTGCCCTTTTTCATCACGATTCTCATATCTTCTCTCTTCCTCTTTTTATTTGTTCCTCGTTTTCCCCCTTTCACTTTTTTTTCTTGTTCCTTTTTCATGCTCTCATCCACATTTTTCTTATTCTCTCTATTTCTTTATTTTTTTTCTTTTTCTCTTCCTAGTCTTTTCATATATCACGGTTTTCATTCTCTTCATATTTTTCTTCATTTTCCTCTTTCTCTTCTTTATCATTCTTCTCCGTTTCCTCATTCATCACAGTTCTCATTCTTTGTTTACTTCTCCTCATTTTTTCCTTACTCTTCTTTTTTTTTTTGTTTCTCCTCCATGTCCTCATTCATCATGGTTCTCATTCTTCTCTGCTTCTACCTTTTCTTTTTTTCCCCACACTTTTTCCTATTTCCTCATCCACCATTTTCTTCCTGCTCCCCCCCCCCCTCATTTATTATCTCCACATCTATCTTCCCCATTATCCCTTCCCACCTTCTAATTCCTTCCCTTTCTTCTTATCCTCATCATCTTCATTTTCTGTGCCTTAATTTTTCTCTTTCCCTCTTTATTTTCTCATTCGTTCATCTCATTCTCACTTCCCTCATTCTTTCTGCTTTGATTTTTCAGTTTTTATTCCTGGTTTTCTTCTATTACCTCTTTCTGTTTCCTCATTCATTCTCTCATCTTCGCTGTCTCCTTTCTTTCTTCTTTTCATTATTCACATTACTCTTTGTCCTTTCGTTTTCCCTTCTAGGCTTGACACTTTCTTTTGTCTTTCTTTCTTTTCTTTTTTTATCTGCTTCTTCATCCCTCCTTTATTCTCCCTCCTCTCATATTTCACTTCTTCCTCCATCTTTTCTTCACCTGTTTTTCGTCTCTATCCTATTTATTTCTTCCCTTACTGCTATTTCTCTCTTTATCTTTCACCTTTCCTTCGTTTATTCTTCACCCCGTTCCTGTCTTCTTCCTCTCTTCCTTTCTCCCCTTGCTCTATATTTCTCTTCTTTTATTTTAGTTTGTTCTCCCCCTTTCACTCTTTTTCTACAACGTGTTACAATATTTTGCGGTATTTTTCTACCTTTCTATCCTCTCTACTCTTCCTTCTGATCCCTCGGCTATCCCTTTCCCCTCTATTCCCCTTTTTCGTTACCTTCTTTTTCTTCCTTTATCTTATCCCTGCTTGCTTGCTCTCCCTTCCCTTTCTTTCTCGTTCTTTTCTTCCTCCCCCTTCACTGTGTTTCCATTCCTTATTTCCCTTCCCTATTCGTCCCTTTTCTCTCCTTTTCCTTTTCCGTTTCTCAGAGTTTCATGTCTTCCTCCTTTGGTCTTTTTCTTTAGCTCCTTTTACTTCTTTCCTTCCCTGATTCTCGTTTCCTTCATCACCATTTAGACTTCTTCTCTTATCATTATATTTCTTCCTCTCCCTCCTCTCCCTTCCTCTCCTCTCTTCTCCTCTCTCCTTCCCTCTCCCCGTGGTACTCCGCTTCTTCTCTCTCATACTTCTTATCTTCACTCCTCCTCCTCCTGCTCCTCCTCCTCCTCCTCCTGCTATTCCTCCTTCCCTGTCCCCAGCTTCTCCCTCCCCTCCTGCTGCTACTTTTTTTTATCCTCTTCTTATCTCCTTCCGTACCCTAACCTCCTCCTCCTCCTCCTCCTCCTCCTCCTCCTCCTCCTCCTCCTTCTACTCTCTCTCTTTTCCTGCTTTTCTCCTTTCCGTAGCGCCGAGACTTAAGCGGCTGATGACGTTGGGTTTATCTGAAGTGTTCGCCACAAGACAGACAGACAGACAGACAGACAGACAGCACCGGAATGTCATCTCACGCTTCCCAAACCACTCCAGAGAGAGAGAGAGAGAGAGAGAGAGAGAGAGAGAGAGAGAGAGAGAGAGGAACATAGAGTATAGTAGTTCAGCTTAATGCCTTCAGCGCTTCGTTTGTGATGGAACATGTTACCCAGCTTACAATTCTTCACCTCCTCGCAGCCTTTGTCTCCGTTGCTACAAAAGAGAGGATTATTAAAGGGTAATTGAGCTTAGTGTCATGGGTGATTGTGGGCGTCTCGAAAATGGTGGAAGTATGTATCCCTCTGTTAATTCTTCACCTCGTTCTTGTCTCCGTTGTAAAAGAAGCGAGGAGGTAAGAGTTTAGTGTGATTCGCCTCACTGTCTCGGGTCAGCGTGGAAGGTTTGTGTGTAGAAAGTAAGTATTCGTCCTTCTCCTCTCCTCCTCATCCACGCCGCTTTCGCTTCCTTGTAACAGAAGCTAGGAAGTAAGGGAGGATGTTTCATGCCGGTCATCTCACTGTCTGGAGTCAGTGTGGGCGACTGCAAGTGTTAAAAGTAAGTATATATTCGTCTTTCTCCTCTCCTCCTCATCCACGCCGCTTTCGCCTCCTTCCTTTTAACAGAAGCTAGGAAGTAAGGGAGGATTTTTCATGCCGGACATCTCACTGTCTGGAGTCAACGTGGGCGACTGTAAGTGTTGAAAGTAAGTATTCGTCCTTCTTTTCGCCACCTCGTCCACGCCGCCATCGTCTCCTTCCTTGCAACAGAAGCTAGGAAGGAAGGCAGGATGTTTCATGCCGGTCATTTTACTGTTTCGGGTCACTGTGGGCAGCTTATAAGTGATGAAAGAGAGTATTTGTTCTTCTGTTCCTTACCTCGTCCTCGCTTCCTTCGTCTTCTTTGTTATTACAGAATGGGGAAAGTAAGAGAGGAAGTTTTGTGTCTGTCATCCCACTGTCTCGAGTCGTTGTGAGCGGCTGCAAGTGTTGAAAATGTGTATTCGTTCTGTTCCCCATGTCCTCTATGCCGCCTTCGTCTCCGTTATTACAAAATAGAGGAAGTAATAGGGGAAGCCTTGTGTCCGTCACCTCGCTGCCTGGAGTCAATGTGGGCAAATGTTGGAAGCTACTATTTGTTCTTCTCTACCTCGTCCTTGCTGCCTTCGTCTTTACTATTACAGAATGGAGGAGGTAAGGAAGTAAGTTTTGTCTCGGTCATCTCATTGTCTACAGTCAGTGTGAGTAGTTGTAAAGGTTGAAAGTAAGTATGCGTTCCTCTGTTCTTATTCTCCACGCCGCCTTCGTCTCCATTATTACAAAATAGAGGAAGTAATAGGGGAAGCTTTGTGTCCGTCACCTCACTGCCTGGAGTCAATGTGGACCAATTTTGGAAGCTACTATTTGTTCTTCTCTACTTCGTCCTCGCTGCCTTCGTCTTCTTTGTTATTACAGAATGAAGGCGGTAAGGAAGAAAATTTTGTCTCCGTCATCTCATTGTCCCCAGTCAGTGTGAGCTGTTAGAACATAAGAACATAAGAACGTAGGAGTCTGCAAGAGGCCGGTAGGCCTGTACAAGGCAGCTCCTTTGAACCTAAGCTCCCGTGTATCTAACCCCACCTAATATCGCTGTCCATGAATTTATTTAATCTATTTTTGAATGTGACAATTGTATTGGCACTCACCACATGACTGCTAAGCCTATTCCACTCATCCACCACCCTGTTAGTAAACCAATTTTTGCCTATGTCCCTGTTGAATCTGAATTTATCCAGTTTAAACCCATTACTTCGTGTCCTACCCGGTTCTCTTACCAACAAAACCTTATGAATATCTCCCTTATTAAAGCCCTTCATCCATTTATAAACCTCGATCATGTCTCCACGCACCCTTCGCCTTTCTAGAGAATGCAAGTTTAACTGTTTGAGTCTTTCCTCGTATGGCAAGTTTCTCAACCCCTGAATCATCTTAGTCATCCTCCTCTGCACCGATTCTAACATTTTGATATCCATTCTATAGTAAGATGACCAGAACTGAACCGCATAGTCAAGATGAGGTCTAACTAATGCTAAATATAGTTTGAGGAAGACTTCGGCGCTTCTGTTGCTTACTCTCCTTGAAATAAATCCCAGTACCCTATTTGCTCGATTTCTAGCTTGAATGCAGTGTGCCCTTGGACGGAGATCAGAGCTCACTAAGACCCCTAAATCCCTCTCGCACCCAGACCTGCTTATGAGGGTGTCATTTAAGCAATAGTTATGAGAGGGGTTGTTCCTACCTACACTCAGAATACTGCACTTCCCTACATTGAACTCCATCTGCCATTTATCCGCCCAGTTATACAATCTGTTTAGTTCATCCTGGAGAATACTAGCGTCCTGATCCGACTCAATTACTCTACCGATCTTGGTATCATCTGCAAACTTACTGACATCACTACTAATTCCTGTATCTAAGTCATTGATATAAATAATAAACAAAAGTGGACCTAATACCGAACCTTGTGGGACCCCACTCGTAACACATCCTCAGTCAGATCTTTTACCATTGATTTGAAGTCTTTGCTTCCTATTGCTAGGCCACGCCTTGACCCATTTCAAAACTTTACCCTCTACTCCGTGAGCCTGTAATTTAAGCAACAGTCGTTGGTGAGGAACTTTGTCAAACGCTTTACTAAAATCAAGATAGATTACATCATAATTTTCATCTCTGTCTTCCGCCTCAAATACTTTATTGTAGAAGGACAAGAGATTGATTGTACAAGGTTGAAAGTAAGTATTCGTCCCTTTGTTCTTCATACCCTCTCCGTTATTACAGAATAGAGGAAGTAATAGGGGAAGCTTTGTGTCCGTCATCTCACTGTCTGGAGTCATTGTGGGCAGCTGTAAGGGTTGATAATGAGTATTCGTCCCTCTGCTCCTCTCCTCGCCGCTCTTCCCTTCTTGTTCTCGCCGCCTGTGTCTTCTTCGTTATTACAGAAACAAGGAAGTTAGGGGCTAAGTTTTGTGTCGGTCATCTCATCGTCTCAGAGTCGTTGTGAGTGTGTGTAAGTGTGTTTAAGGTAAGTATTCGGCCTTCTGTTCTGTTCTTACCGCCTTCGCCTACCTCGTCGTAGCAAAAGAAGATTCTATCAGAGGAAGTTCAAGTGTGATTCAGCTTGTCTTGAGCCATTATGAGCAACTGTTAATGTTGAAAATAAGCATTCGTCCTTCTGTCCTTTATCCCGTCCTCGCCCCCTTTACCACCTTCGTTGTTGCAGAGGACTAGAAAAAAGGTAATTCAAGTGTGGTTCATCTTACTGTCTTGAGCCACTGTGGGCGGCTTGCAAGTGTTGAAGGTGTTGAAAATAGGTGTTCATCCCTCTGTTCCTCACCTCGCCCACGCCGCTTTTGCCTCTTTCGGTGATGCAGAGGAGAGCACTCGAAAAGGGTCAGGTCAGTTCAGGTGTGGTTCAGCGTACTGTCTTGAGCCATCGTGGGCGACAAGTGATGAAAAGCACTCGTCCCTCTGTCCCTCCCTCCTCGCCGCCATCGTCTCCTTCGGCGTTACAGAGGAGAACGGAAGGAAAGAGTAATTCTAGTGTAGTTCATCTTACTGTAACGTGTAAAATCAAAGCAATGAAGTCACCTCACAAATAATTCTTCAAAGATTAGTTTATTGCAACAAAGCACTACTGAGAGAGGATTTCCGCATGGTGCCAAATTTACTGCTGACAAAAAGTTACTCTGAAAGGCATAAAACTGATTCACTATCCTATACAACGAAGGTCTTGATATCGTGTCGCTGGCTCCTAAGTGTTATAGTAAAGATTTTAGCACTTTCTACTCGTCCTCGTCCTCGTTTCCCTTCCCATTGTTACCGAGAATAATTGCAAGTACTCTAAAAGGCATAAACCTGATTCACTATCCTCTATAACGAAGATCTAGTGTTGGTGGCCTTTGAGTGTTATAGTAAAGATTTCGTCACTTTCTACTCGTCCTCGTCGTCGTTTCCCTTGCCATTGTTACCGAGAATAATTGCAAGTACTCTAAAAGGCATAAACCTGATTCACTATCCTCTATAACGAAGATCTAGTGTAGGTGGCCTCTAAGTGTTGTAGTAAAGATTTCGTCACTTTCTACTCGTCCTCGCCCTCGTTTCCCTTCCCATTGTTACCGAGAATAATTGCAAGTACTCTAAAAGGTATAAACTAGGGTTTCCTGTTTGGGGGATTTTATAGCATCCCGGGATTCCGGGAAAAAGCAAGACATTTCCCGGGATCCCGGGATTTCCCGTAGCAGATAATGTTTGCTAATACTCCTGCTCTATCGTAAATCGTAAATGAACCTCAGTAGTATATACATCATAAGTAGTTACTAGCCCTGTGAAAGTGTGAAATAAGTATTTTTAAATGACATGGAGTTTTCTTGTATGTATAGAATATGAGTTTTTGCATACACTAGCATATCCATATGGAAGCTTGGCCAGTGGCAGAGGCCACCCCAGTGACCCCCACCACTGTAAACTACACAGAAAATGAAACTATAGAGTAACCTGTGCATATATTCAACATGTAAAATAATTCGGACATCATATTCCACAAAAGTTCACCAAAAAACTGAAAATTCTAAAATGCCCTGAAATAAAAGAATGATAGATATAACCTGGTATTTTGTCATTCTACGTATTGAAAAAAAGCTGAAGAAAACAATGAAAATTCTGCAATGCACGTACAAAATCATAAGTAGAGTATTTAGAATTTAGGCCCAACTCTCCAGACATGGTAAACCAAAAAAAGTGAAATGGGACTCAAAAGACTCAATACTAGAGTACGGAATGGCCTGTAAAAAAAAAAAAAAAAATCAAACCGCTGCAAACGCAGTCATACACCCTAAGAATTATTCATGAAATAACATTTCAAAAAGCACAAACAGTCAATACTAAGATCACTGAGCTTTGATCTTAATTTGGAGTGGCCACATTCAGTGACCCCAACCAAGCCTCCATGCTCCACAGAGAGATATGCCTGGGATCCAGGCATATCTCTCTCTCTCTCTCTCTCTCTCTCTCTCTCTCTCTCTCTCTCTCTCTCTCTCTCTCTCTCTCTCTCTCTCTCTCTCTCTCTCTCTCTCTCTCTCTCTCTCTCTCTCTCTCTCTCTCTCTCTCTCTCTCTCTCTCTCTCTCTCTCTCTCTCTCTCTCTCTCTCTCACTCTCTGTCTCTCTCTCTCACTCTCTCTCTCTCTCTCTCTCTCTCTCTCTCTCTCTCTCTCTCTCTCTCTCTCTCTCTCTCTCTCTCTCTCTCTCTCTCTCTCTCTCTCTCTCTCTCTCTCTCTCTCTCATTTTCATATTTTGTAGCAGACATAAGAGAAAAGTAATAAAAAAAGTATCCCGGGATTTCCCGGGATTTTACAAATTTCCCGGGAAGAAAAGAAAAAAACTTCATGGCCGGGATCCCGGGAAGGTAACCCTAGCATAAACCTGATTCACTATCCTCTATAACGAAGATCTAGTGTAGGTGGCCTCTAAGTGCTGTAGTAAAGATTTCGTCACTTTCTACTCGTCCTCGTCCTCATTTCCCTTCCCATTGTTACCGAGAATAATTATAAAGTACTTTAAAAATCGTAAAATTGACTCAACATCCTATATAACAAAGATCTTGATATAGTGTAGGTGGCCTTTAAGTGTTGTAGTAAAGATTTCGCCACTTTCTACTCGTCCTCGCCCTCGTTTTCCTCCTCATTGTTACCGAGAATTGCATTAACAGATAGTCAAGTGTAGTTCGTCATACTGGAAGCTTTGTCAGCGGCTTTTACATGCTACAAGCGCACATTCATCCTGCGCCTCGCTCCTCTTGTTCCTGAAGACTCTCACCACAATGACAGGAAGATAAAATATAGTTGAGTTCCCCACCTTTAGAGGATTCATCGCGGTATTCATCCTCCCAGTCCTCGTCCTCGTCCTCGCCCTCGTCCTGGCACATGTAATCAACGCAGTGGTTTCGGCTCTCGTCTCGTGAATGGGACGGTGGGATAAAAACACACATCTTTTTGGTGTGTGAATGTCCATCCCAGTTTTGGCTCCTTTTTTTAGTGCCGCATCACAGGTCTTTGCAGCCTTAAATGTGCTGAGGGGGGGAGGGGGACCAGGGGGTAGGGAGGGCTGTGAAGATACAGTGATCCCTGTGATTGGTGCAGCAGGGGAGGGGGAAGGTGTTGAGGGGGGAAGGTTTGAATGGGTGTGACAAGGGTGAGGGGGTAGGGAGGGGATGAGGAAGAGGGGAGTATAAGGGAAGGGGGACTTGATGCTTGTGTGTGTGTGTGTGTGTGTGTGTGTGTGTGTGTGTGTGTGCAGGGTTGTGACAGGGGTGAGGGTATTAGGAAGGGACGAGGAGGAAGGGGAAGGGGGAAGGGGTGCCTGTTGCTCGTGTGTGTGTGTGTGTGTGTGTGTGTGTACAGGCGGACCCAAACAGCGCAAGTAAAATCGATTTGAACGCACTGAGAATACGCATTTTTCTTCTTTTTGTAATCCATCCTCGGGCCCCGACTCGGCAACTTTCGCTACAATAATAAAACACAAAAATTGAGTACATGCTTTCCTCGTTACCCGGCTCGTTTTTCTTCCTCCTCTTTCCCTTCGTTTTTTCCCCTTTCAGCCTTTCAAGGAGGCCACACCGAACTGAGATTGAACTCCGGGATAATGAGGTGGAGGAGCCGCGACGAGGGAGTTTAGTCCTTACCCAGGGGGGCTGAAAGGTCGATAGCACCCCCTTCTTGTGCTGCCCTCCACACCTCCTTCCTTCCCTCACGCCCTTTCCTCCCCCGGGTCGTGTCGCCCTGGTGGTGGTCGACGGTTCAGGCTTTATTTTTAGAATCGAGACCTAACAAGGACCCTCAATCCAGCCATTCGCGAGCCTGTATGTAATATTGCCGAGGACACGGGTGTAGGAACTGTGTGTGTGTGTGTGTGTGTGTGTGTGTGTGTGTGTGTGTGTGTTGCGTTGGGAGGCACACATACGTAACCTTGTAGTGCAGCACCGTTAGTTAAGTTCCCCGTCACAGTGGTCCATATTCGTAAACGTATCGAGCTCCCATTACGACCATTGTCCAAGTCCACAGAGAACAGCGCAAGTAAAATCGATTTGAACGCATCTTTCTTCTTTTTGTAATCCATCCTCGGGCCCCGACTCGGCAACTTTCGCTGCAATAATAAAACACAAAAATTGAGTACATGCTTTCCTCGTTACCCGGCTCGTTTTTCATGGGTCACTCTTTCCGATCATGGTGTAGAAGTTGTGTAAGGATATGATTCACAAAACAATCTATGAAAATCCCAGCAACTTCCACGAAGGCTTGTCAAACGGGGGTTCTGAAGTTGCCGATACGTTTGAAATACGGCTCAGCGTGACAGCCCGGCATCGCGTCACCCAAATCCAGGAGACCCACAACAGCCGTCACAAGACTGGATTTCCGAGGCTCTCACAACAACTATATCCAAAGGTCACAAAGGAGATTAATTATTTGCATGTGTTTTTTCTATTGATGCAGAAGCCTTGTTAAACTATCACTGGGACTATCAAACCTACCCATGAAAATACACACAACCTCTACGAAAGCATATCAAACGTGGATGTGTAAGCTGCGAGGTGTTTGGGAATCCCGATCCATGCAGACACAGCGCGTGGTAGGAGCGAGGCGGAGGGGCTGCTGCAGAAGAGACGCCGATTCTAAAGTTGCTGAACCTGGTCGAGTACTGGGCTTGGAAATGTCATACTTAAACCCGCATGTGTGCCTCTACTGCCGGTGGTGGTGGTGGTGGTAGTGGTGGTGGTGGTGGTGGTGATGTTGTTATTAGTGATACAGCCTTTGACACTTTTACCAGGAAGTTTTACAATATCCTGCCACCAACACCACCACCACCACCACTACCACTGATACCATCACGACCTCCTCCTCTTCCTCCTACTCCTCCTCCTTTTTCCACCGTCTCATACTTCTCCACTTTTTCCTCCTCCTCCTCCTCCTCCTCCTCCTCCTCCTTTGTGCCGCCATGGCCGCCACCCTCGGGACGCCATCAAAAGCCTCGCCGCCCAGTGTTGTGGCGTCTCAAGTGCAGCTTCTTGTTGACCCTCAACACACACACACACACACACACACACACACACACACACACACACACACACACACACACACACTCTCTCTCTCTCTCTCTCTCTCTCTCTCTCTCTCTCTCTCTCTCTCTCTCTCTCTCTCTCTCTCTCTCTCTCTCTCTCTCTCTCTCTCTCTCTCTCTCTCTCTCTCTCTCTCACACACACACACACACACACACACACACACACATACACACACGCATCGGTACAAACACATTTCCTACATCAAACGAGACAGCTCAGGTGCAAAACAAACATAAAAGAACTTGCAAAACACTGCTCCTGCATACACACAAGCATACATACATATACATTTACTGATGCACACACACACACACACACACACACACACACACACACACACACACACACTTTGAAGGTGTCAGCCCTGTATACACGTAGGCGCGGTCTCCCCGTCAGCAGGTGTATGATATTGGCCAGGCCTTAGGCGCGTGAGAGGCTGGGGGTGACGCGTGTGTCAGTGCTCTGGGTCACGATCATGAACAATCTGTGTCATGTACTCAGTGTTCGTTAGCGCGCTGCCAGTGCCTGGTCTCCACGGCTTCTGATCCTCTGATAGACTGGAATGGTCTCCCCGAGGTACAGAGGCGCGGATTACCGGCTCACGGCTCACAGGGGATTGTTAATTCAATGGACTGAGTTTCGGGCGTTCAGCCGTGAGGGAGGTGGAGCCGGCAGCCCGTTGCGTGGCTGTAACAAAGGCCGGCCAAGGGTTAGCGTGCGCCGCTGCTGCTGCCTCCCATACTGGCTCCCGGCCCTCGCCTCCTGCCTCCCCGCCGGCCCTCGCGACACGTCTCTGCCTGCCTCCCCGCCTGCGTGCCCGTCCACCTTCCTCCCTTCGTCCTTGCTTGTTCGGGCGTGAGCTGCCTGCCGGCGCGCTTGCCTTTTTGGTGCTGTTGGGTTGAGATCCCTATGGGTTGCCTGACGCTTTATAGGGCCAGGCCACTATTTGATATTTTTATCGTATATATAGATCGATTTGGTAATGATAAATCTCCTGAATCAGTATAGTGTGACATTGGACCTGCATGGACTGCTTTACTCGACTTACTTGCTGACCTGCACAGTCTGAAAGTTATGAACCTGCTGCAGAGCCTCAAGTTTACCTCCACGTCAAGGAGTCTGATTTAAGTGAGAATTAAGTAAGCATTGAAAACTAGTTCATGAGACATCAAGAAATTTAGCAATGGGCATGTATTCAGATCCGGCAGTCCTGTCCTGGGGCCGGAATCACCAACCATTTACGAAACCTCTTATTGGCAAGTTTTCTGCTAACTCCGTTCACTACGAACACTGCTGATGTTAGGCGTCAGTTCATTCATCACCATCAGAGCCCCGAATCACAAGGAGCGTTCGTAGTGGAAAGAGTTATCAGAAGATATTCAGAAGGTTCTGTTGGTAAGAGAGCCGGGTAGGACACGCAGTAATAGGTTTAAACTGGATAAATTCAGATTCAATAGGGACAGGCTGGGCAGTCATGTGGTGAGTGCCAATACAATAGTCACATTCAAAAATAGATTAGATGAATTCATGGACAGTGATGCTAGATGGGGTTAGGTTCACGGGAGCTTAGGTTCACAGGAGCTGCCTTGTACAAGCCTACCAGCTTCTTGCAGACTCCTTACGTTCATATGTTCTTATGACTTACCAATGAGAGGTCTCGTAAATGGCTGGTGAATCCGGCCGTGGGCGCTGCGAGAAGCGTCAGCCTCATCACTGCTCAGGCACCTCGCGTTTGACGACAAGATAAATTGCGCGTTTTTGTATCAACGGTTCGGTCGTCTCTTGGTTTACATGTTTTGTTGTTTGTTTGAATATGAATCAAAATACTTTGATAGCCCTCTCTCACCCCTGCCCCGCGGGCTGTCCCGCCTCCTGAGTCCCACTACCTCGACACCTAGACGCTTGTTTGCCTAGTGCTTAGCGGTACCTGTACTGAGACGTTTGGTGCTGGTACCAGTAATGTTAAGCGAATTCCGGTAGTACCGGTAGCGTCACCGGCAGCAGCCAAGCCTCGCCGCGGGTGCCAGCATGGGGCCGTGCTAATACATGTCGGCCGCGCCTCCGGGACCTGATTCATTAGGTTATCACGTCCGGTAATTATATTTCCCGCGCCCCTCGTCACTTCACTCCCTCGAGGCCCGGACCTGATTTTATCGGAATCTGTTATGACATTAGAAAAGTGTGGTGGTCACGGTAATGCCATCCGGTGCTCAGCGTCAGTAATGACGTTACAACGCAATGTGCACATACAGTTCATATTCGTGGAGGAAATTCATAGCGAGGAAGTACCGGAATTTACGTAATTTTGATCAAGTATCAGTTAATATTACATTACCTCCATCATGATCGGACGTGGGGCACACAGGCCACGTCCTTGCAGGCTGCCTCAGGCTTACACTCAAACTGTAACAGATCAAAGCGTGGAGGCGTCGGGCACTATAAATTATTCATTAACTAAGGGTTCGTTGTCTGATTTTTTTTCTTTTTTTTGCAGGTAAAGTCCCAGGCGTGACGGTGCGAGGCATTTGGCGGACACTGTGATGTATGACGAAGGTAATGTGATTTCAAAACTGTTAAGTGTATGAGTCATGAAGGGAAAGCGCTGATAAATTCGTGGTTATGCGCGCGCGTGCACACACACACACACACACACACACACACACACACACACGTTAAAAATAGCATACTTTCCTCCCACCTTTACCAGCATCATCGCAGCCACCAGACCCTTCCTCTTTTTTTTTACCCCTCACCCCCCCTCACATCTCCCTTTTGGCCCTTTCCTCATCTTTCCTTCCCCCCGCTCCCCTTCCCTCCCCTCCCCTCCCCTCCCCTCCCCCCTTCCCCTCACCTTCCCTTCATCGTTCTGCTCGTAAATCAGAGAAGTTGTTCCGGCGGGAATTCTTGGTACAATTTTCTTTATTTTTTTCACCTTTTCCTCACTTTTTTTCTCTTTTTCTTAGGAACCAGATAACTTTGACTCTCTCTCTCTCTCTCTCTCTCTCTCTCTCTCTCTCTCTCTCTCTCTCTCTCTCTCTCTCTCTCTCTCTCTCTCTCTCTCTCTCTCTCTCTCTCTCTCTCTCTCTCTCTCTCTCTCTCTCTCCCCCTGTGAAAACTCTATCTATCTAATGAGAATGTAGGCGGTGCTGGCTGGAAACTGATTAACTCCAAATTGTTCTGCTCTAGATAATGAGAGAGAGAGAGAGAGAGAGAGAGAGAGAGAATTAATGGCACTAAAGTTAACCCCTGGAGCCTGCCGCTGTAAAATATTAAAAAAAACTTCCCCCGCTGCGTGTCCTGAGCTCACACTGTAGCCAGCATCCTCCGAGGCTCCACGTCCCGGCTCATACAAACAAGACATAGGAAATAATCAAATCAACCACACATAGATAACAGAGAGCACTTATATACAATTCGTTTAAGAGAGATAGTATAAAGCAAGACACCCGTATAAGGTTCGAATAATGAAGACGAAACATACATAAGACAAAGAACGAGAGGTCTAACTGTACCGTGCGACCAAATAAGAAATAGGAGACAAATCGTGAAATAATCTACTCAGCCACATATATGGATGCCAGAGATCAACTTCTATATATTTTGTTAAAGAAAGATAGTACTGAACAAATTAGAAACCAGAATAGTCATCGCAGCCACCATGACATTAGTCAAACATTTCAGGCTTGAACACACACACACACAGACACACACACACACACACACACACACACACACACACACACACACACACACACACACACACACACACACACACACACACACACACACACACACATCTGATAAGGTTTTCGTAGATGTAGTATTGAGAGTTGAAGAAAGTACGGCAAGGTCTGTAATATTGTGTTACGACCCAATAATAAAACTAATTCACGCCAATAATATGTTGAGTTCACCAGCGGATCAGCTCCCCCGCGGCTCTTTGTGGCATTACCGAGAAAACGAGACCTAATATGTTTTTTGTAAGGTTTTAGAATTGTACCTGAAGAAAAGGATTGGATCAGAAAGGGAGTGTTGATGCCGTGGCGCCCTTTCTCAAGCCTCTGTTAACTATATGTTTTTGTAAGGTTTAAGAATTGTACCTGAAGAAAACGATCGGATCCGAAAAGGAGTGTCGATGCCATGCCGTCCTTTCTCAACACTCTTTCATTATACATTTTTGCCGGTGAAATACACGCAGCATTTATGAGAACAAAATCCTAATTCTTCGAGTCCGTTGCCTTGTAATTGTTGACACATTACATGGGTTTGATGTTGTTCCCTCATGTTGATCAAGACCAAGTTTTGAAAGTAAGGATCTGCTGGTTTGAGAATAGAATTTGAAAGTGTGAAACAGAATATATTGAATCTTGATGGCTTAAGAAAATAAATTGAAAGTATGAATTCGAATACATTGAATGTTTATGATGAGTTGAAAGCATAAATCCGAATAGCATAATGGATCTTAATGGTTTAAGTAAATAATTTGAAAGTATGAATCCAAATAATGGACGTTTATGGAAAGAAGTTGAAAGTATGAAACCGAATATACTGCTGCCTGCTGGTTGTGCTGTTAACAACGAAGACGAACATTTTGGTTAAGCACAAACTACCGATCCTATACAAGACAGAGCCTACAATTCCTCCTGCCATCCTCGGAAGGAGCCGATCCTCTGATGGGGACAGTCCGGGGAGCAAGTTTGGTAAGATCTCCCTCACAGTGTTAAGCGTATTGCCAAGGAATGCCGCGGCAGCCTTCGCGTCCCGCACTGAGACTTGGTTAACAAATATAACTAAGTCATCGACAAGTACAGCAGGCTCGAGTCTTAAATCTCTAGAATTCATACGTGAAAAAAAATGGAATCTAGTCAAATGGAGATTTATCTATTTACGGTAAAAAAGAAAAACATTGTAAAGAGGCTACACACTGGCTGAGAGGATTTATGCTGGCAACCGTGGACCAATTTTAGCGATGCCTGCAAACCCATTTTCTTCGGCCATTCAGCTTGACCTTTGCACCCAACCAAAATGCTTTATATATATATATATATATATATATATATATATATATATATATATATATATATATATATATATATATATATATATATATATATATATATATATATATACACGAGGGAATTTCTTATACAAGTGAACGGGGACAGTTAAACCCTGGAGCAGGAAAGAACTCCCCCCACCACAACACTTCCACCCAGGAATTGGCTTTGCATCTCTCCACACGCGGGGTAAAGGAAAAGGAGAACGGCTTACTCTACACCAGGAAAGCCAGCCCTTACCACAGAACACACGTGGAGCAGAGGAAGAGAGGAACAGCTAACCCGACAGCAGAAAAGGACCCTCGGAACGGTACGAGTACACAGGCGGAGTAGAGGCATAGACTTCACAATCTCTTGACGGGAAACGGGGCGCGGGGCCGATTCGCAGGGGGCCGATTTTCAAAAATTTAAAATTTAAATATTTTCAAAACCAAAGCAGCTAGCGACCTGAAACTAAAACAGGCACCTCCCTTAGGCATATATGAGTCTCCATGAGCAGCGGTATCAAAAAATTCAAAGTCGTTCCCTAATAAAATCCCGATTAATTGTTTTTTATATAAGTATAACAAAACTTAAACAGGCTATAAAATCCTCAGATTTTACGCTAGATGCACAAACATCACCAAATGCAGAGATAATCACTTATATTTTCAGAATCAATAGCAATATTTAGCATATCTTATAAGTTTTTGCCCGAAATAGCTACTTATTTTTTATTTATTTAGTGCAATTTTTTACGTAAGTTTTTAACATCTAATAAATCACTTAATTTTCACATTAGAAACTTAATACTTGAGGAAAGCATGCAGAAACATCTTAATTTTACTCAACAAAAGCAAAATATTCATTTTCTATATACAATCACAACTTATTTTGGTTGAATTTGATGTCACTATTGCCGCAGCACGTCTTGCCGGCTATCTGGCCTCGTCCCTGAACAATCACTTTAGCCTTTTGGCCTATGACTTGTGGGCCCCTGGTCAGTTTCCTGGACTTGTACACGTCCCTGTTCCTCGCCGTCTCCTTCCTGCCCTCCTCGATACTGCTCCTCTTCCTGCCGGTCGGCTGCTTCAAGGCCTTGTTCTTCCTCGCTTCTGAGGTCACGTCCTTGGAGAAATTAGCACCGAAACAGTTGAAGAGGGACCTGCTGATGTGCGGCAAGATGGTGTTGGCCAGGTTGTGCCCCTCCTGGCACCTGTACCCCTGCAAGGTCGGGTCTGAGGCCGCCAAGAACTCCAGGAGGTGCCTGAACCCGTCCCTGTGGCGCATGGCAAGGAGAGGAACCTCAACCTGCGCTCCTTCTTGTCCTCCCTGCACATCATGGAGTCCCACAGCGACATACCGAAGTACGCCATGTGGTCCATTTGGAGAGATGTCCGCTTCAGTACCGCCCGGCCAGTCTCCATCTATCACCTGTCTACCAGCTCGACCAGGGCGTCGAACATCACATAGGGCGGTCGCCCCTCTCGAGCTCCACGGTAATCTTCATCTCCTCCTGCTGGGCAAGCTCCTGCACTGATGGCGTAGTACGGCTCCTCCACAGTTTACTCCACGGGGTCGCGGCGTCCTCATATCTTGTGTCTCCTCCGTCACTTCCACTCGATCCACTGCCTTCTGTGTCTTCTTGTATCGTCCTCTGGATCCTTGCAGTTGTGGGGAAGGGTACAGAGACGATGAATAACTGTAGGTCCTTTACTTGGAGCGTAAACAGAGGCAGGACAGCGATAATCCTTTACAGAGGGGAAGTGCCCAGCTGACTGCGTGCCTAAGGCGAGTTAGGCGACGCGGGAACTGAGCTGAGTTGCCATGTAGGCACTAACTAAACGTACATTTCTTGTTTCCTAATACGTAAAACTGTGGACTTCACTATCCTACAGTTATCATTCATTTTACGTAAAGATTTCAACCTAAAGTTACGTAAATTTGCCATTTTTTACACAACGTTTTCAAAGTGCACGCATGGTGCTATTTTATATAAGTTACCTTGAATCCTCGACCAAATCACTCTAGAGACACTCCTGCCTGCTTGTATGCACTAAAACTTGAAGATTTCGTCCTGTTTCCACTTAAATTCGGAGTAAGAACGCAGAGTGCGTTTGAGTTGTCGCAGTGAAAGTCGCCATAACAATCGGCCCCTTACGCGAAGCCAGCGCGCCAAGACTGAAGAGATTTCCCGTCAACTAGTTGTGAAGTCTATGGTAGAGGTATAGGGGAACAGCTAACCCTACACCAGGAAAGACACCTCCTCGCCACACTACACCTACACACGCGGAATAGAGATAGAGGGAACAACCAACAAGACAGACCGACTCCCCTTGACACACTACGCCCCGGAAGAAGCAGGGATGAAGGGAAACAAATAACTTTACAGCAGAGAAGAGAACCAGTGCCACAGTACACACGCAAGGGCGACGGTAACCCAGCAACAGGAAAAACGGCTCTCGCCACGGGACACACAAAGAGAAGAGGTGAAGGGGAACAACTAGAACGCTACAGCTGGAGAGACAACCAACCCTCGTTACAACACACACGGGAAGCAGAGGTACATGGTAACAACTAACCCTGGAGCAGAAGAGACATTCCCCCCCCCCTACACACCCCTCGCTACTCTATACACGGGGAGCAGAGGTGAAGAAGGCGACAGTGACCCATGGAGCAGTATATATAGAGAAAGGTTCCCCTCGCCCGACCTGGGAGTGAAAGGAAGTCTTACGCAGCACCTCAGAGAATCGCCCGCGGCCAGGCCTAATGCAGCGGGAGGAGAGGAGGGGAATGAGCCACTGTATGAGAGAGAGAGAGAGAGAGAGAGAGAGAGAGAGAATAATAAAAAAAGAGAAACTGAGCACGAGAAAAAGGAAGACGAGAAGAACGAAATTGACGACGACGAAGAAGAAGAAAAGGAAAGAAAAAAGGAAACAGAGGAGGAGGTGCAAGAGGAGGAAGAGAAGAGGAAAAACTATGGGAAGAACGATAATAACTGTAATCAAGGAGAGGAGGAAGGAAGGAAGAAACTGTACAGGAGGAGATATTGATGGTAGTAAATAAGGAGGAGGAGGAGGAGGAGGAGAGGAGAAGGATAAAAAGGAGAGGAGAAAGAGCAATGGCAAGAATAGGATTGGAGGAAGACGAGGCGAAACAAGAGGAAGAGAGGATCAGAGAAAGCGGAGAACAATGAACAGAGTAAGGAAAGGAAACAAAAGGAGGAAGATAAACTATAGGAAATGAGAAAAAATGAAAAACGAGGAAAAGAAGAAGATAATAAAAGAAATAGTAGAAAAAGAAGGGAAAACAAGGAATCATAATAAAAATATAACGTTTAGTGTGAGGAAACAAAAAAGTGGGAGGTGGAGGAGGAAAAAAAAGATATATGATAAAGAGAAAGAAAAGATAAAGGAAGTGGAAAGATATGTAAAAGAGATTAAGAATATGTCTGAGAGATTACAGAAAACAAAGAGGAAGATGAATAATTATTGTAGTGAAGAATGTAAGAAAACAATGGAAAGAAGGAAGAGGAAGAGAGAAAGAGGAAGAACTATTGTAAAGGTGGAATATATGTAAGAAAAACGGAAGAGAAGGAAAAAAGGACAAAGAAGAAAGAGGGAGACAACGAGGATATGTGATGACAGCGGTACGAAGATAGACCAGGAGAGAGAGAGAGAGAGCTTTTTTATCGTAACTTGGGGTCATCAGCGGGTACCCAAATGCCCCTCGTCCCCCCCTTCCCTTACATTTACCTTTACCTGCCCCTTAATCTTACCCCTTCCCTTTCCATTTCCCGTTACCCCTTCCCTTGACCCCTGCCCTTATCCCTCCTTACTTACATCCCTTCCCCCCTCCCTTTCCTTTCTGCCTCCCTAATGGGGAAGATTACTTTACAATTGATCGGTCAAATAGAACAAGAAGAAATCACAATTTGAAGATAAGTGGTAAAAGATTCTCGTCGCACGAAGCTAAACACTTCTTCTTCAATCGAGTTGTTAATGTTTGGAACTCTCTACCCTGTGATGTCGTTGACAGTACAACAGTTACGGCCTTCAAGAATAGATTAGACAAGTGTTTTGAATCCAACCAGCAACTAAGATATTACTCATTGTCGTAATAACGTTTAGTTCTTTCGAACACTGATGTCCTTGTCCGCTTTTATCGCCCGGTTAGTGGTAGCACTAATGGTAGGTCTTTCCTCTTTCCTACATAATTTCCACGCAGTTTTTCCATGCTGCATGGTTCTTTTTCCTTTCCTGCCAGCTTTGGCTGGAGGGATGGGGGGTGGGGAGGAGCCTTCGCCTTTGCTGTCCTTCATCTTCCACCTTTGATTAGATAGTTAGTGTAGCTTGTCACAAACAGCCTCGTAAGGACCAGCAGGTCTGCTGTTGTTTGTTCTTTCTTTGTGTTCCTCTGTGTTCCTTTCCTTCCCCTCTCTCTTTCCTTTCTCTTTCCTTTCCCCCTCTCTTTTCTTGCCCCTTTCTTCCTTTCCCCACTCCCTTTCATTCCCCTCTCCCTTCCCTTCCCTCCCATCTCACCCTTCCTATGTATTCCTATGTGTAACCACCCAACAATCCTCTCAACACTTTTCCCTTCACTCCACAATCGTTTAGCAACACTCATATCCCTTTCCTTCTATAACCACCAAAGAGTCGTCGAACACTTCCTCCTATATTCCACAATCGCACGGGAAACGGCCCCTCTCTTCCCCCCCTCCCCTTCCATAATCCCCCACTAGCTTGACACTGCCCCGTCCACTCCACAATCATCCTCCCAACAGCCGCTGCCTTCCCCCTCCCTTCCAGAACCACTAGACAGCCACTGACACCCCTTCCATTCCACAGTCGTATAGAATTAGACTCTCCCTTCCTCTTTCCATCCTTTCCCCTCCCTCCCTCTGCCTTCCACTCCCTTCCACAACACCTACCCTCCCTTCCACTCCCTTCCGCTACATTTATCCTCCTTTCCGCATCCATGCACCCAACAGCTTTAATACTTTTTTCTCCATTCCACAATCGTACAACAAACAGCTTTCCCTTCCCCCTCCCTTTCCTTCCTTAGTCCCTTCTCTTCCGCACTCCCTTCTCTGTCCATCTTTCTTCCTTTCCCCTTCCCTTCCTTTCCCACTCCCTTTCCTTTTATCATCCCATCCATGGAGGTAGAATTGTTGGAGTCGACATCAACCCTAAAAAGTGCATCCGCCGAGCTGTCATATTTACGGCCACACGGTTGTGGACACCTGCCAGGTGTCAGGCCTACGAGAGGCTTACGAGGCCTTGATTTCCGCCGCTGTATGGATTGATCGTAGTCATGGAGGTAATAAATCGTAGTAGACTCATTTTGTAGTATATATTTATTTATGGAATTGGTGCTGTAATAAGCTTGTAAAATTTCGAAGTTGTTATGTCTATCCTTCAAGTTTTACAAAAAAAAAATCTTAGTAAAATAAAAGGTATTTATGAAATATATCCCGCATCAATAAATGAACGGTAATCAAAAACACCACCATCATAATGGATGAGACGGGGTCCGGAGGTAGCGACTGAGGTAGTGGCCGTGAGCTCTCACCCGGCCCGGGCATCCCCCATCTTTTGGCCGTAAATTTGACAGTTCGTCGGCTTTACCTCAATGAATGGGATTAGCTCCACAAATTCTACCTCCATAATCCCATCCCTTTCCTCCCTCTCTTCCCTTCCCCACTCCCTACTCTTTCCCCTCCTTTTCCTTCCTCCCTCCCATCCCTTTCTCCTCCCTTTCCTTCCCCTCCCTTCCCTTCCCCTCCCTTCCCTTCCCCCCTCCCATCCCTTCCTCCTCCCTTTCCTTCCCCTCCCTTCCCTTCTCGCCCCCCTCCCATCCCTTCCTCCTCCCTTCCCTTTTCGTCCCCCTCCCATCCCTTCCCTTTTCCTTCCTTTCGTTTTCCCACTCCCTTTCCCCTTTCCCTTCCCCTTTCCCTTCCCTTCCCTCTTCCCTTTCCTTCCACCCTCTCTTCCCTTCCCCTTCCCATCCCTTTCCCCCTCCCTTTCCTTCCACCCTCTCTTCCCTTCCCCTTCCCTCCCCTTTCCCCCTCCCTTTCCTTCCCCACTCCCTTTCCTTCCCCCCTCCCATCCCTTCCTCCTCCCTTCCCTTCCCCCCTCCCATCCCTTCTTCCTCCCTTTCCTTCCCCTCCCTTCTGTTCTCGTCCCCCTCCCATCCCGTCCCTTTTCCATCGTGTCCCCCGCCTTTCCCTTCCCCATTCCCTTCCTTTCCCCTTTCCCTTTCCTTCCACCCTCTCTTCCCTTCCCTTTCCCCCTCCCTTTCCTTTCCCCCTCCCTTTCCTTCCCCCCACCCTTTCCTACCCCCTCTTTTCCCTTCCCCTACCTTCCCTTTTCCTTCCCTTCCCTTCCCTTCAACAGCCGAGCTCCCAACATTCTCACCCATTCCTGCTCACCTTATAACTTATTTCTCCCGTGCCCAACATCACCCATCACCCCCACCCTTGCTCTGTGCCCTCCACCCTTACCAGTTAGAGAAACATCCCCCTTTCATTATTCTGCATCGCTAGTCGCCCCTTCCTCCTTTTTCGTTCATTTTGGCGTCCCTTTTTTATGCCTCCAACGGTCCCTTTCTCCCCCTTTTTCTTTTTTGTCTTCTCTCTGTGTATCCTTTTCCCTGTCTTTGTTTTTGTTTTCTTTAATCTTCTTTCCTTTATGATTGTCTCCCTCCCCTTCTCTCCACACACACACACACACACACACACACACACACACACACACAGATTAATTAAAATGCAGCGTGATAGCCAGGACGAGAGGGAAGGGCGCGGCGTGTGTGTGTGTGTGTGTGTGTGTGTGTGTGTGAGAGAGAGAGAGAGAGAGAGAGAGAGAGAGAGAGCGCCTCTCCTACTCTTTACAAACTCATTACCTGCGTCTTGAGAGCACCACGGCGTCACCTGTCCGTAATTGGGGTGCTCAGCTGGCGAGGAGGAGGAGGAGGAGGAGGAGGAGGACGAAAGAGGAGGAAGAGCAAAAGAAAAAGAAGAAGACGAAGAAAAAGAACATGAATTTAGATACGAAGGAAAAGTAGTAAAAAGATTATGTTAAGTGTACAACGATGGAGGAAGGATGAGAGAGGGAAACAGGATTAAGAAAGAGAGAGGAGGGAGGCAAAGAAACAACACCCATACGAAAGCAGAGGAACTTAAAGAGAGGCTGAAATATAGCAGACGAATGGGAAAGCGACGTATTGGTGGAAGGGGAAGGTAATGCAAGGAAAGAGAGACGAATGAGGAAAACCAGATGAACCATAGCGCCGAAGTATATATTAAGAGCATTGAAGCGTCTGTTTCTAATACGAGTTAACGGTATATAAGCAAGCACTAAGACGATATGAAGCCCCGCAGCGGAGAAGGAGTGAGAGGAGAGGAGAGATAGGAGGATTAATTAAGAGGGGAAAGAGGAGGAAGAAGACGAGGGAAGGGAAAGAGTAAATGATAATAATAATAATAATGATAATAATGATAATGATAATAATGATAATGAGTATGATAAGTAAAAACAAATAGAGGATGAGGAAGAGAAGAGAAAGGAGAAGGAGGAAGAGGATGAGGAAAAAAAGAGGAAGAGAAAGAGGAAGGGAAAGACGAAAAAGGGGAAGAGGAAGAGGAAAAAGAAAAGGAAGAGGACGAGGACAAAGAGGAGGAGGAGGAGGAGGAAAATAAAGAGAAAGAAGAAGAGAAAGAGGAGGAATAGTTGGGTAATATTAATAGTCTATTTTTGAATGTGACAATGTTGTTGGCCACCACATGACTGCTAAGCCTATTCCACTTTTATCCAGTTTAAACCCGTTACTTCGTGTCCTACGGTCTTCTCCAACAAAACCCTCGTATGGCAAGTTTCTCAACCCTGAATGATCCGACTCAATTACTCTACCGATCTTTGGTCATCTGCAAATTTACTATAATCACTACTAATTCCTGTGTCTAAGTCATTGATATAAATAATAAACAAAAGTGGACCTAATACCCCTTGGCACCCAGGACCCCGCCACTAATAACATCAGATCTTTACCATTGATTTTTGATTTTGCTTCTTTGTGTTTGCTATTGCTTGACCAGCCCAGTTCTTGGTGAGAACTTTGTCAAACGCTTTACTAAAATCAAGATAGATTACATCATAATTTTCATCTCTGTCAACCGCCTCAAATACTTTATTGTAGAACTTAAGCATCTATCTCATGTGTTTGATTTCAG